>NW_020949613.1:1717080-1799263 GCF_900497805.2 Vombatus ursinus
GTGTGTGTGTGTGTGTGTGTGTGTGTGTGTGTGTGTGTGTGTGTGTGGTGTGAAAGAGAGAGGTAGAGATAGACAGAGACAGAGACACAAAGACAGAGAGATAGAGTCAGAGATAGACAGGCAGAGACAGAGGATTAATTTCTTATTTGAGCCCCTTTTCAGGTTACTTGTATAGGAAGTGTGCCCATATATGCTATTCATTTATTTGTTCAACAAACAGGTTTTTTTTTTTTGTAATTTTAGAAAATTCTATTGATATCTTTTTCTATTTACATTGTCTACATTTCCCTTTCAAACCTTCTCCTCTTCATTCTGCTCCCCCTCCCAGAGAGCCATCCCTTATAGGATACACCCGAACATTATTATTGAGTGATAAGACACAAATTATTGAGTGATAAGACACATTATTGAGTGATAAGACACAAATACTGATAACTAATACAAAATGGCGCATGATAATATGCATTAGAGAGCTGCATAACAAACTGATTTATAAGGTCTGATGGTGAAAAACAATTGACCCTACTACTCCCCTGCTCAAGAAACTTCAATGGCTACAAATTCCTTCTAAGATACAAAACTCTTGGGTTTGGCATTTAAAGTCTTTCACAGTTTGGATCTGTCCTACCTTTCAGGGCTTATTGCATATGGTGTTCCTTTCTGCAAGGAAGGTGCACTATTGCCTCACCTCTGCTTCTTAGAATCCCTAACTTCCTTCAAAGCTCAAATCAGATGCCTTCTATAAGAAGCCTATATTTTCTTCCTTTTCCCCCATTCTCCTCCTCCCCATTACTATACTACTTTATATATTTTGTACAGTTATCCCTTCCACATTGTGCCTTTTCCCTTCATGGTTTCAATATATTGTGGGTCAGCATAAGAAGTTAAATGGGGATTTTTTTGGAATTTTGTGGAAGCCGCAGACAACATTCAAAGCCATCAGATGACACAGAAAAAGTTTAGAAATTCAAAAATGTGTAAAATATATGTATAGTATTGTATAACATCAACCCAAATTTTACAACAAAATACTGTAAATAGCCCATAAAAGAAAAAGAAAAAATTCATACTTCTCTGGTAAGAAGGAAGGGCCAAAAAATTTTGTGTAGATTTCCCAGATCAGGGGGGTGCCATGTTTCTGACCCCCATGATGTAGAAGTGATACCTGTATTCACTTTTCTGGGTTATTTATTATTTTTCCTGAATAAAATGTAAGTTCCCTGAGGACAAGAACTGTTTCAACTTTGTTTTTATATACTCAGTACTAGATGTTTAATAACTACTGGATAAATGAATGAATGAATGATCATCACCTAATAGGAATATCCAGAAATACTTCCCAGAGGAGAGGCCTTTGTTTTTGGATTTAAAGGACAGATAGGAATGTATTGGGGAAGGGAGAAGTAGGCTAGCACATTGTGGTAACACAGTGGCCAAAGGAACAAAATTTGGGGACAGAGACTAGTAGAGTTTCACTGTAGCACAGAGTGTATGAAGAAGAGTAGTATGAGATGTGACTTGAAAGATAGGGTGGCATTATATCATGAAGGTTTTGAATGCCAGGCAAGAAAGTTTGAAAGCTAAATCAGTAGAGAGTCACTGAAGGTTTTTGAGTGGATGATGAGATTTATGCACGAGAAAGTTTATTCTGACAAAAAATATTAAAGGGAGAAAGGGTAGGGGAATAGACCTCTTAGGGTGGGCTAATGTTGTTGAGTTGTTTTTCACTTGTGTTTGACTCTTCATGATCCCATTTAGAGTTTTCTTGTTGGAGATACCAGAGTGGGTTGCCATTTCCTTCTCTGTCTCATTTTACAGATGAGGAAATTGAGGTAATCAGGGTTAAATAACTTGCACAGGGTCATACAGCTATTAAGTGGCTGAGGCCAGGTTTGAACACAGAAAGATGACTCTTCCTAAGTCTGGACCCAGTACTCTATCTACTGTGCCATTTAGCTGCCCTCTGTTAGACTAATATATTGGTCTAAACCATCAGTAATAAGGGCTTGTACTAGGTTGGTGGTACCGGGAAGAGAGGAGACATTGAAGGAATTTGCAGAGAACAAAACTAAATGTAGGTTTAAAAAAAATTGCTGATATTCCATTTTTAATTGTCAAAATATCAGGCAAAGGCAAAATATCAGACTTGGCTCAGTTTGGTAGTGTTTTGGGGCTTACTGAGTATAAAAATACTCAAATTGATATCACTAGTACCTAGTATGTATATGTTTGTGGAAGTTGAGTTGTGTCAGGTATGGATGAAAAAAATGAAAATTGCCCATGGTGTGAAATCACCCAGTTTAAGTATTTCTGCTATAGTATTGTAAATAACTTTTTGGATAAGTTAATTTAGATCTGATTGAATTATTTATTGAATTAGAATGGACTGTTGTTACCCCAAGAAGTTGCTTCTTGCTTGGCTTGTTGCAAAGGCTGATAATTCATAGAAATAGAACCTTGTTTTGGCAATTTTTAGTACTTAAAAAAAGCAAAATTATTCTACTCATAAATAAATCGTTGTTATGCAGTTGTTTCAGTTGTTGCTAACTCTTCATGACATATTTGGGGTTTTCTTGGCAGAAATACTGAGGTGGTTTGCCATTTTCTTCTCCAGCTTCTTTTACAAATAAGGAATTGAGACAAACAGGGTTAAGTGACTTGCCTAGGGTGTCTGAGGCAAGATTTGAATTCAGGAAGATGAGTCTTCCTGACTCCAGGCCCAGCGCTCTATCCACTGCACCACCTTGTAAATAAATAGGCTTCAACATTATTATCATCATCATCATCATAACTGATTTTAAGATCTGTAGAACACTTTACTTAGAATGTCTCATTTGATCCTCACAGTAACCCTGTAAGATAAGTGGGGCATCATCATCATCATCATCCCCTTTTTAAAAGACAAGGAAACCGAGACTGAGATAGGTTAAGGGACTTGCCCAGCATCTAAGGAAGGACTTCAACCCAGGGCTTTATAGCTCCAAGTCTTAACATTCCACCCAGTAGATTACATTGCCTTTCCTTAGGTAGTTCAGGAAAGTAAGCTAGCTAGTAATAGATCACATCTATATTGTGTTTTATTATTCATAAAGTACTTTTTTCATAAATTGGTGAAGTAGAGAAATATCATCATCTTCATTGTACACACAGGGAGACTTGGTTAAGTGACTAGTCCAGTTTCATGGATAATAAGGGGCAGAGCTAGGATTTGAAACCTGATTGTCTAATTCCAAGATCAGAGCTCTTTTCACTACATGCCATGTGGTTCTAGCATGTTTCAACAAAATACATTGAAAAAGTGAGAAATCATGCATTTTAATTATATAGTTGTTACCAAATTTAAATACCTAAGAGAAGAAGGAGACTTAAAAAAGGCTTTTGAATACTGAAAAAGTCATTTTGCAATCAGCTTTCCCAGTAGTAGTTGTAGTATCACACAAATATTTATGTCTACCTCCTTTCTTGTATTTGTGATATTCTCCAACAATAAAATTTCAGCTGTTGCCTTAGTGTGTATGGCAGAGAGCTGCAGGCCATGGAGGGTGGCATGGAGCAGTGGTAGGTAAATAAATTTCTGAGACTTTAGGCACTGTTTAGGAAGGTGAAAAGAAAACAAAAATCTTTAAAACAAATGATAATTAAGTATCCCCAGGTAATGGATGAGAGGCAGTGTGGTGAGTGAATAAGAGCCGGCCTCAGAGTGGAGAAGATCTGGTGCCCACTTTGGACACGTACTGGTCAAATCACTTATATCACCTGGTGCCCGAGGCAGCTCTCTAACACTATATAGGTTCCGCCTTCTGAGAGGGAATTTAGTCATCTGGGTTCTTTCTACACAAATTGAATCACAGGTTTGGACCTTCCCCCTTCTCCAAAAAAAGATTAAAAAAAAATACTGAAGTGATAGAAAACTCCTAAGTTAGCAGGAAGGGGTTTTGTGTGCATTGTACAGTTAATGGTGATGTGCTGTCACACAGGGAGGGTGGCAAGCCCTTGGGAACATCATTACAGAATTAATGATTGCACAGGCTTGCACAAGGATCCGGTGGAACCCTTTGAAAATAAAACAGTTGCCTCCACTCTCAGTGACAGTGGAGCACGAGATGAGACTGATGCTCTTTTTACTCAGGGTGATTGTCTCAACCTTTAAGGTACAGGCTGTATTCTGACTTTGCTTTGGAAAGGGCTCATTAACACTGGCTGCTCTGAGTAAATTACAGAGGGCATCTTCATTCTTCTTTTCCCAGACCTGATTTACAGTCATTAAGAGCTGTCACATTTATAGTGTCTTAAGATTTACACAGTGCCCTCCTCACGATAATCAGAGACAGATTATGAGTACCTGAGTTCAAAAATTGTCTCTATCACTGGCTACCTTTGTGCTCTTAGCCAGTCAGCTAAAGTCACTATGGTACAAATTGGACAAAAGGGGATTGAAGGAAGAAATGTCAAGGTGGAATTGCCAAGGACTGACAGTACAGAGCAAAACAGTGCAGTTTTACTGCCCAAAGACTTTCAGGATGTACTGTGTATTGGATATGGGAGATGCGAGAGAGTGAAATACCAAGCAAGGATAATTTGGAAGTTTTGATCATCTCTGGCTTGAAAAACAGTATTACCCTTGACTGTCATTCATTCATTCATTCATTCATTCAATGTGATTGTCTTATCTTTTTTTTTTTTGTATTTCCCCTATTGCCTAACATACTGATACAAAGATATAAAGATAAGGAAGACATGGTCCATGCCTTCCAAAGTTCAATTCAACAAACATGTATTAATAAACAAGGCACTGTGATAGACCCTGGAGAGACAAAGACAAACCATTCTCTGCCCTCAGGCAGATTACTTTCTCCTCAGAGGAAATAATGTGTTTACTATTAAGTAAATGCAAAGTAATACAAAATAATTCTAGGTGGGAGAGACTGTTATTAACTGGGAGCAATAAAGGAAGTCCTCCTGGAGGAGGTAGCCTCTGAGTTATGCCCTGAAAGATGTGAAGGAGTCTAAGAGGGGGAGATAAGGAGGAAGCACCTACCAGTTTCAGTGTTTTGGAGTAATTGTTTTGTAGTTACTACGCTATTTTAATCTTCTGTTCAAGAATCAGTTTTATTTGTTATTGAATCATTTGGCAAATAAAATATCTTTTTATAATTTAAAAAGCTGAGTGAACTAATACTAAAATATGTCCTCTCCCATGCCAGCATGAATAAAACATTGGATGTTTGCTCAAAGAGCAGATAACTGAAACTTTTTCCCTCCTTCATCAGGGTCTGGGTAGGGCGGGGGGTTAGTTCATCAAAGTAATGAACCCCTAGTATGAAAACTCCTTCCATCAATGTCACTTGGTATAGCAACTCATCTGTAACTTATGGTCTTAGGCAGTGTATGTTACAGGAAGGACTTGAGCCTTGGTCTTCCTTAATTCCAAGGCCAACTCTTCAGGTGTCCCTAAAATCTTAGGGAATATTTAAACTTTAATGCTTGAAACCACGCTAAGACTTTTGGGACACTCTGTATTTGACTCTACCACAGATCCTCTCCATCTGATGTTCCATCTGATGTTTTCCACTCATTTTAAAATTATATTCTTATAGGAAAGTTAAAGAAACTGTCCATCTTAAAGGCTGATCAGAATAGACTCGTGCAGCTAACGGAAGCAATTGGAGAATGCGAAAGCCTCACTGAGCTTGTTCTGACTGAAAACCAGCTTCTGGTGAGTGGGTTCCTGTTATTCAGCTGTGTTGCTGTTTACAATAGGGAGGGAAGGAAGGAGGGAGGTCCACGGCTTTGGCTACTCAGTGAATCTTGGTAGGACAGACTCTACACCAGTTGGTGTTGATGTCGGCTGGACTGAAATGACCTTTTTACTAGCCCTAAAGAAAAGGTTTGTCCATTAGATTAATTCATTTAAAGGTGACTATTTTAACTACTCAGAGAACAGTGTTTTTCAGCAAATTGTTTTGTGGTACTTATTGCTTGTATGACTTCAAAAATACTCATTTCACATTATCTTTATTAATCAAAGCACATTCTCTAAGTAATGATAATATTATCCTTTTTTATAGCAATAGGGAAAACTTATTTCATTAATATAATGAAAACCTATTGATAAATTTAGGTTATCCTTCTCAGTTTGTCTTTATTAGTAACATTTTACTATCATGATTTTGCCTTTGAATACCACATTTTGGAAGAATTTTCCTAAATGCCATTTCTTAAGTTGTATTCATATATTAAAGAAAAAATATATATATGCATTTAAAAAAAAATAAGGCCATTAAATTGGTCACTTGGCTAGCATAACCAGAGGATTGCAGATTTTTAGAGTAGGAAAATCATTCATTTTACTGATGAGAAAACTTGGGCTTAATGAGGGGAAAGACCTCGTCCAAGGTTATATCATGGTTTTAGTGGCCGAGTTTTTAGCATCACAGATTCTAGAGATTATCTGCTTCACCCTCCTCATTTTACAGATAAGGAAACTGAGACTCAGAGAGGTTAACTGACTTGTCTTAGGAGTCAGGGGTGGGGAACCTGTGACCTCAAGACCCCTTAATAAAAGAATTTGTTCTATAACACTTGGACTCAGTCAAAAGGCTGCACTCAAGGACCTAGAGGGACACATGTGGCCTTGAGACCTCAGGTTCTCCACCCCTGTCTTAGGTAATACAGGTCACTGGTTAAACACAGTGGCACAACAAGAATTTGAACTCAGGCCCTGTGATTCCAAGTTCAGTATTCTCATGCTTCAGCTGCTAAAGCCTTCCTCCCTAGGGTTATCTTCTGTCTACTCTGACATATCTTCTGTATACCTATTTATATGCATATATCCCCCATTAGAAGGTAGGTACCTTGAGGGTAAGGGCTGTCTTATATTTTTTTCCCTTTTTTTTTATCCCCAGTTCTTATCATAGTATCTGACATATTGTAAGCACTTAGAAATGCTTGTTGAATGATTGATTGATTGATTGATGATCGGTGCCATATTGTAAATAAGACCTCACTGGTGTGTTATGTATAGTAAGCTTGAACTCCAGCTTCTGCTGCCTCTTGGGATCTGGAGCTCTTTAGTATCTAAACTAGGAGCATTCATCCATGATTGGTACCACCAAAGGGTATGTATGTGGAGTGCTCCAGTGTTGATGACTCTGCAGCTTGTGACAGTTTAGAAACAACTTGATTTGCCAGCATGAAAGACTTGCCTGGCAGGTAAGACCCCATTAATGGGATGCTTTGATGAGCTGGTATTAACACCTTTGCACCTCTTACTACTGTGGAACCCTAAGACCATGAAAAATTGCAACTGTTAGGGTTAACCACACTGATTACTGTTACCTTTCCCTGTCTCTGGGACATAGAAACATAGATTTAGAGTTGGAAGAGACCATGTAGGCCATCTGGTCCAACTTCCTCATTTTACAGATGAGGAACTGAAACACAGGATTTGAATTCAAGTCTTTCTGACTCCAAGTCCAGTATTCTTTCCACTCCTCCGTGCTGCCCCTGGGTTCAAGTATGAAAACAGTGAGGAGAAGGGCAAAGAATAGATTGATGGGACAGTGGTGGAATTGAAATTGGAACGGGTGACTACTCAGTGTCTATGTTGCCTCTCACCAAGTGACCCTGGTCTTCCCTCTCACTCCCAGTCTATTTCCTTTCTAATTCTGGAATAAAGGTGCCTGGGAGATAAAGGTGCCTGTAACTACCCTAACACTTTAAATATATCTCATAGTCCTGAGACCCTATAAAAACAATTTCTAATTATGTCCAACAATAGTGTAACCCCCTCATCCTATTTTTACTTCCCCTTTAGAAGGCTCCTGGGTTGTTATTCATCTGTCTTCTTTCTCTTTTTTTCTCTGTTCAGTATTCTCTTCTTTTTCCCCTTTTCTTCTTTATCTTTTCATTTTATGATGTACATTTAAAAGAAAATTTTTGTTTTTTCATTTAATAAATGCTTTTTCATTCGTTTTTTTGGCCACTTTTATCTTTCTTCCTTCTCATATATTCTCTAGTTCTTCTCCTACTCCTGCTTTTTTTTCTTCTCTAGTCTTTTCATTCTTCTCTTCTCTCCTTTCCTTTTCTTTCTTTTCCTCTCATAGTTCTTCCTACCTTCTTTTGTTCTTTCCTCCATGTCGCATGATGGTACCAGAGGAATGAACACCAATGTTAGAGTCAGAGGAACTTGGTTTAAATCCTGGTTTCACCACTACCTAAATGAATTTGGACAAGCCACGTCAACCCTCTGGGCCTAATTGGTTGGTTTTTGTCCTTCATTCTTAAAGAGGACCAAAATGACATCAACATGTTGGAATCAAGGTCCAGTGTGTCCGACTGTGGCTGATCAGACCAACAGGAGTTGGGAAGGCTCTATCACAGGTCGGACACAAATAGACCCATGAACATTTGGACTGGGCTTAATTCATGTAAAATGAGAGGATTGAACTAGATGACCTTGGAGCTCTCAGCTCTGATTCTGTGATTTCATGATGGTTCTATGTAAGGTGAGTAAGGGAGCTACAAGGAAGGCTGTAGGTTTTATGCAATAAGGAGCAGCAAATTTAGGGGTAAACATGCTGAAGCAGGCAGTGTTGGGGGATAGGAATCAATTGATAGCATTTCAAATCGTAGCTTAGATTGTGACCCTCTGCCATGTATGGTGAAGTTTACCAACTTCTTTGTGGGGTATTTACAATTTTAGATGAAAAAATTCTCTTTAAGACTAAGCAGGGTTTGAACTATTATAAAAACTGCAAACCTTCTGAACACAGCTGATTCAGCATCATTCTATTCTTTTTTCTACCTGTTATACTTTCTTCTTTTCCATACATTATTCTTCTTCCTGTGACCTTCTTTGCCCAACTCTCATCAGTATTCCAAGTGGCAGCCCCAGCTGTGTGCCTTCCAGGGTACTTTCTACTCTGTTGTCACAAGATAAGGAGGCAGCATAGCATTGTGGGAAAAACCCAAGATTTAGAGCCAGAGGACCTGGGTTCAGATTCTGACTACTTGGTCAAATCTGGGCTTTGCAGGCTGGAGTCAGTGACCTCTGTGACCCCTGCCAGCTCTAAATGTTTGATCCTCGCCCCAGAAAGGTATGGATTTGTGTCCTGTTGGAGATGAGTAGCATCTCTTTTTTCATTTAGGTGTTTTCCTATCAGACAGGTGGCACAGAAGGTAGAACACTAGGCCTGGATTTAGACAGATCTGAATTCAAATACAACCTCAGATACTTACTAGCTATGACTCTGGCAAGTGGCTTAACCATTTTGCTTCAGTTTCTTCATCTGTAAAACGGGGATAATAATAGCACCTGTTTCCCAGGGTTATTGTGAGAATCAGATGAGATAATAATTATAAAGTACTTAGCACAGTGCCTGGCACGTATAAGTATGTTATACAGTAAGCACTATATAAATACTAGCTATCATCATTGTCGTCAAATCATCATCTTCATCATTATCTGGCCTCAGATACTAATATGTGACCCTAAACAAGTCACTTAACCACTATCTACCTCAGTTTTCTCATCTGTGTTCCAGAAGCAATTGTACCTACTTCCCAGGGATGTTATGAGGATAACATGATATTTGTAGAGTGCTTTGTATATCTTAAAGCTAGGCCATATAAAGGATTATTATTATTATTATTATTATTATTATTATTATTATTATTTCCTGTTGCCAAAGAAGAGAATTTTACTTAGGTTACATCCTAATTTCAAAACTTAGCTTGCTTAAACTCATGCCCCATGTAAAGGTCCATGTAATGTAAGAATTTGCAGAATAATTGTATAATAACATGTAATATATTAGTAATCACAAAAATAATATGTATATTAAGGCTTCCAGTTAAAGAAAAACTGTTGTTTTCTCTTGAAAAATTAATCTTTGTGAATTTTTTAAAACTCCCTTGGGATAAGCAGTAAATGAAGCACATTTTCTTAACCATAATAAATTGTTGTCATTAAAACAGACATTGCCCAAAAGTATTGGAAAACTAAAGAAGTTGAGCAACTTGAATGCGGACAGAAACAAATTAGTGTCTTTACCAAAAGAGGTACGTATGTTTATAGAGATGTTGATACTTTTAAAAAGTAAGGGCAAAATTGTTCAATATTTTGACATATGTAATTTTTTTTAATTGTGGATTTTAATCAATGAATGAGAGCCAGTAATACTATTATACTAACATAAGGGCTTGTGTTCAGGAAAAATGGGTAATGAGTGTGGATAGGTATTGAGTCCAGCTGTTGGAAGGCTTTGGATGTAGAATTTAGTAATGTGAACGTAATTGGTAGAGGGTATGGAGTCATTCTAGGTCCGTGGGCACAGGAATAACATAGGTGAAATAATTGTTAATAGTCTGGTATCTGTGTAGAAGAGTGGATGTAATTGAACAGGGATTGAAGCTGGGATGCCAGTTAGTCTTAAAATGATGAAATTCTGGATATAATTTCCTGGAGGACTTGATCAATTTTTTTCTTTTTTTTGACTCAAGGCATAGCACAGTGCCTGGCACATATGGGATGCTTACTAAATGCTTGTTGGTTGAGTGGTTGGTTGGATAAGTGAAATGTAAAGAAAGAAAGGACTTTTAGAAAGAAAAAGGAAAAATTAATGGGATTTGTAGGAGATGAAAGAGGAACAATTGAAATAGACTCTAAAGTTTCAACCAGACAGAATACTGTTATCATTGGCAGAAATGGGTAGAGGATCTAGTTTGGGAAGGAAGATGGTGAGATGAAATTTTTACCTGTTGAGTTTGGGATGATGGTGAAATATCAAGTGAAGCTTTCCTATAGACGGCTGAAAAAAAATGAGCTTTGAGTCTCATTTGAGTGAGGAGTAAGGAATAGAGAGAGATATTTGGAAATATTAGCTAAAGAAGGGATAATGAGAGATAAAGGAAAGAGAGAAAGCATAAGGGAAAAGAGCAGGAGGCTAATGACAAAATAGTGGGACTTTTTTCTAGCAGTAGTCTGTGTTCCAGAAGCAAGGCTTGATGAAGCAAATACTAGATAAGATTGGGGAATTGTACCATGGTCCTGATGCAAGGTCCAGGGAGTCCGGTGTGCTAATGACATGAACATATAAGTTACTAGTTCTGAGGTTTGGCTTGGGGAAGAATTCCAGAGCAGCTAGGGAGGACTGATGTGAGGAGGAGTTGAGTGTTTGAAAGTCCTGGTGAGAGTGAGGAGAAGGTCAGATTAAATAGGTTTGGTGAGTGTGAGGGTTTGGGAAGAGCTTTTATTAGAGGGGAGTAATATGGAGCTGAGGGGCAGCTAGGTAGTGCAGTGGAGAGAGTGACAAGCCTTGAGTCAGGAAGACTTGAGTTCAAATTTGGCCTCAGATACTTACTAGCTATGTGATCCTAGTCAGCTTAACCCTGTTTGCCTCAGCTTCCTCATCTGTCAAATGAGCTGAAGAAGGAAATGGCAAACCGCTTCTTTATCTTTGCCAAGAAAATCCCAAATGGCGTCATGAAGGGTTGGACATGACTGAATAACAGCAATATGGTTTATAGAGTTAAATGGTCCTGAAGCTAATATTAACCCATCATCAAATCTTTTACTTCATCAGGGAGCTGCTAGTGAGCAAATTGACTCTACTTGTCTGTCCTACAAGGTGGTTGTTTATTATTTGCCACCATGATTTAAGATATCTTCTTTATATAAAATTGGTATTCAGATCCCAGTTTTCCTTTATTTCCGGTGTTGCTTCTCTTTATCTCGCTGTCACCTAAAATATTAAGAAGTTTGACTTTCTGCAGATTGACCCAGGGCTATCTTCAAGAACTATGTGCTCTCAGTAGACAGTCCAAGTTAAGTGCCTTGCTTTCATAATTCCTAATTCTTGATCAAGCTCAGAGTGTCACAGCCTTCTTTTTCCCTCTCTTTTCCAATGTAGATTGTCCTCAGACTCCCTACGTGCTTTCCCTCCTCCCCCTTGGCTCAGTTCATTCTAAACCTTCCATCCACAGTGCTGCAGGCTACCTTCCATGACCCAGAGCTCCTGCTGAGCTTATGCTAGGATTCCTCAATGACCTTTTTAGTTTTTAAAGGTTTCTTGTTTTATCTTAGCAGGGGAGGGGGGCTTTATAAATGGGATTATACTCAGCATTTGCAAATGGATGATAATTCACTGAGCATTTCTAATAGTATTGTTCACATTTAGGTAAGTCTGTTTCCTAGAATGAAGACTTAAGCCTAAACCAGACAGAATACAACTAATTAAAGCCCTTATAAAATCATAGACATTCAGAAGTTGGGAAGGTTCACTGAACTTGTCTGGTCTAACCTACTTGAACAGGAATCCCCTCTGCAAAACCCCTTCCAAATTGTTATCCAGCCTCTGCTTTATGTTAGCTGAGGGAGTTCTCTACCTTTCTAAGAAGATGATTAAACTTTTGGACAGCTGAATATCCTAGGAAGTCTTTCCTCATATCAAACCAGATCTATCTTTCCACAATGATAGTGGAATTCTGTAGGCTCAAGTTTTAGGGAAGAGAGGCACAAATCCCAAGAAAGTGGGCAAGTATCTGGAATATATTCAGAAACAACTTCCTGGAGTAACTGTGGGTTTTGCCCAGTTTCTTACAATGTGCATATCCGTAATACTGTAGAACTGTGACCACCATTCAGAATGATGACTCCAGAAGCACTGAAGGGATGTGAGCCATCAAAAGAAGCCTCAGTCCTTCTCAGTACTCCCTAAGTGAGTCAGGAGGACCTGAGTTCAAATCCTGCCTCAGACAGTTGGCACTTACTAGCTGTGGGACCCTGAGCAAGTCACTTAACCCTGATTGCCTCACCAAAAAGCAAAAAAAAAAAAAAAAGAAAAGAAATCTCTTTAGTGGTCTGAAGCAGTGTTTTCTGGTTAATTGTGAAATTTCCATTAAGATTTTTTTTTTCTTAGATTCAACTAACGTCATGAGAACAAATTCTGAACTAAGGTTTCTTTTTCTCTTCACACAATCTTCAATGTCTTGTCCCCTTTACTCTTTTTTTTTTTCTTTTCACCTTAAGAGAACGTCTGGCATTTGTTGCCTTTTAGGAATTTAGGCAGTGTTCCATTTATCAGTGATCATGTATGTGGATTCCGAAAGTTGTGTGACTTTGGGCAAATCACATAACTTCTCTGGGCCTGAGGTTCCACATCTGTAAAATGAAGAGGTTGTACTGGGGTCACTCTAAATCTATGATCCTGTGAAAGTCAGTTATTGCTTATTAGCCTTATCAAGTTAACCATGGGCAGCTAGATGGCTTAGTGGATGGAGCTCCTGTCCTGGAGTCAGGAAAACCTGAATTCAAATCTGGCTTCAGATACTTACTACTTACTACTTCAGATACTTACTATAGATACTTACTTGACCCTGGACAAGTCATTTAACCCTATCTTGCCTCAGTTGTAAAGTGAGCTGGAGAAGGAAATGGCAAACTGCTCCAGTATCTTTGCCAAGAAAACCCCAAAAGGGGTCATGAAGAGTCAGACATAGCTGAAAAATAGTTAAACAACAATTTAACTATTTTGAACTCTTTTCTTCTTTATCCTTTTTTATGATGCATATGCCTCCACCTTGTGAATGTAGATGTACAGCTCTGAAATTTTTCTTTTTTTTTTTGTCCTTCTTGTTTTATGTTGTTTTTATTACTTATCCTTAAAAAATTCTGATTATAGCACTATGTTCCAGCTTAAATATACTAAGGCAACTTCCATTTCCAGTTGTTGGATAGGTTCCCAGCCTCTAAAGGATTCTCACTTTCACATCCTGTCTCTTTTCTGTATTTTCGCTCCTATGTTTTCCCTCCTCTACCTGTTAAAACATTGAATGTTTTGGTCTTTAAAAAAAATGAACCTTTGCGCATCCATTCATGCACACACTTGGGGGAAATGTGCTGAACATCTGTCCACAGATCTGTGTGATAACTGCTTGGCAGTCCCGAAAGGAGCCTTTGAGCTCTTGACCCCAGTGGTTGAGCTGGCGCAGCCAAGCCACAAAGAGCATTCTGGCCCTCTCTGCGTCATAGTGGTCACTACTATGGCTTTCTTGCTTTCTTCCCTGGATCTTTCTGGGATGTGAGAGTGGTTGCTTTGGAATGTGTGTGCAGTCTTTCTGTTTTTTAGGCTCACTGTGTGCTGGCTCTGCCTTCAAGCTCGATACCATCTAATCAAATTCTGCTATTGTTGGATTCTGTGTTGTTTTGTGAAAAAAAATGAGCACCCTCCCTTACAAGCAGTTGATTGATTGACATCCTGAGGGTGGAGGGGTGTGCTAAAATTCAGACCCATTCTACTTGCACAGTTGAAGTGATTGACAGTAATGTGTTGTGCAGTGTTTTTGTTTTTGCCTTTTTTTCCTCTGTTGGCTTGTTTTGAAAGATAGCATTGTCTGTTGTCATTTTGGCATTACAGTGTGGTCAGAAGCATTTCTTATTTGTGAAATATTCTTTAAAAAAAAAACTGGGGAGGAGAAATGTATGTACTGTCTGCTTCATGATAATGTGTTTTTTATATGCTTGTGGCACTGTATGTATTAGCAGAAAACTTGTCATTCAAATGAATGTCTCTTGTTTTCTTAATTGTTAGCTGCTTGGAAATTTTAAAAAGTCAGGTAACCTTGTAACCCTGTAAGTATTGTTCAGTTCATAGTCTCACCAATAACTTCCATTCTATGATTTGAATGCATGATGACTTACTTCAGCTGGATGCTTTGCTGTGTCCCTCATCGTCAGTCTTTGGAAATTTCTGTCTTAAGTTGAACTTTGCTCATGGCTGCACGGCCCCTAACCCAACTTGGCTTTTTGTGTGTCAGATATATTCAGATTTTTCGCTCTCACAAGAATGCTCTTTCTATGAATGAAACATTCTCAAGCGATTCAGAATACTGTGAACAATAAAGCACCACTGATGACTGGTCTGACTTGCGCTTAATAGCCATTTGTCAGCACTGTTTTGTCTCTTTCATGAAAAGGTTCAGTTTACATTCTTTGCTATGCTAAGCATGCTTCAGATTTTTTCCTCCCAGCCACGTCATCTGTCCCTGTATGTACTTCTCACCCTTCTACCTAAATACAGGTGCTCTCAAAGAAGGCGGCATCACCCATGAATGTTATACCCTCTAGGTGTAGGAGGAACAAGAGGAGAAAGTCCAGGGGAAGGCATGGGATAGTGGAAGGAGGACTGGTTTTGGAGGCAAACCCACTCCTCAATAAAAGGATTTGTTCTGTGAAGTTTGGATTCAGTCAGAGGGCTGCAGTTGAGGACCTAGATTGCCACAGGTTCCCTACCTCTGGTTCAGACCCTACCTCTGTTACTACCTTGTTGACCTTGTGGAAGTCACTTCCCATCTTGGAGCCTCAACTTTCTCATCTCTAAAATGAAGAGTTTTAACTTGATCTTGAAGGACCTTTAACACAAGATTCTCATAGAGCATGGGTGTATAACTAGAGTGCATTGTTAATGTTATCAATTAAGCTTTTTAAGAGTGGAATTCAGTAGGTTGATTTAACAGATGTGACCAGGAAACCGTCTGGGTAGAAAACCATACATTGTCAAATGTTTGATGCCTGATTGACCTCCCTTGTCCTTCCCTTAATTCAAAATGAAATTTACTTTAACTACTTGGTGCTAATCAGTGACAGAACCATAGAATGTAAACACCTTGGAGGCAGGAACAGTCCCATTTTTATATTTTTCTCCCCAGTGCTTATGCCATTGTAAGAACTTAAATGCTTTTTGCTGAGAATTTTTTTTTTCTTTCTTTCTTTCTTTTTTTTTTTTTTAGGCAATTGGGGTTAAGTGACTTGCCCAGGGTCACACAGCTAGTACGTGTCAAGTGTTTGGTCTGAGGCTGGATTTGAACTCAGGTCCTCCTGACTTCAGGGCCGGTGCTCTATCCACTGCGCCACCTAGCTGCCCCCTTAAATGCTTTTTGAATGAATGAATACAGGAGAATTAGAATAATGTGGCAGGTGAAAGGCAGTTTGTTAACAATAAAGTGCAGCTTTCTAAGTGTACTCTAACTGCTGTGGATGAAGGACTGGTTCAAGATGGTGCAGTGGATATCAAAGGCTGATCTTCTATGTGCAGAAATTGTCTTCTGCATGACAAAGATACTGAATTGGGTCAAGGATGGTAAGGGAAAGCTTTATAGATAGTTCTGTCAGGGGTCAGCAAACTTTGGCTGCAATGAGCTAAGAATTTTTAAATACAACTTTATTTACCCACGGGCTGTAGTTTGCTGGCTCCTGCTCTATGTTAATGACTTCCATTTCCCAGTCTTCCTTAACCAGTCTACTCTGCCCTTTGAATCCCCTCACCCCCTTTAGTACATATTTCAGTATTAACAACTCCTTTTCATCCTCTCTCTTCTTCTTATTTTCCCCCTGTAGGTCCTAGCACTTATTGAAACTCAGCTTTCCCCAGAGAATAACATCTATATTTTTTTACTACCTATCCCAGGGCTGGCCTGCTCCTTTTGTGCGTCCCAAAGAGCCAGGGGGAGAAAGCAACATACTCCTTAGTTTCCCCTGCCACTTCTGGTTCTGCTGCTGTCTTTTAGCATAGGGATGGGGAACTTTCAGCCTTGAGGCTACAGGTGGCCCTCTAGGTCCTCAAGTGTAGCCCTTTGACTGAATCCAAACCTCACAGAACAAATCCTCTTAATAAAAGGATTTGTCCTGTAAAATTTGCATTCAGTCAAAAGGCAGCACCCAAGGACTTAAAAGGCCACAAGTTCCCCACCCCTGACTTAGCATATCCCCCTTGTTTGAAGTCCATAACATCTGATTATACCCCCTCCTTTCCTGACCTTAACAGTATTTCCCCGTCTTCCCCAATGACATTGTCCATTTCATCCTCAGTAGCTTCAAGATTCATTGTTTCTTCTAACACCTGGCCTCTTAGTTCTTTGTCTATCCCATGAACCCCCAAATCCTAACTGTGTCAACTGCCCATGGCTTGTTGAGGACAGAGATACAGAACTTCAAAGTTAGAAAGAACCTCTGGGGCCACCCAGTTCAATCTACAACAATCCCCATTACAACATACCCCAAAAGTGATTATCTTGCCTTTATTAGAAGACCTTCAGGATGAGGGAACCCACCACCTCCCAAAGCCGCCCATTTCTGTATTGTTTGACCCTCATTTTTAGGGATTTCTTCCTTATCAAATCTAAATTGACCTCTATTTTGCTGTATCAGGCCAAGCAAAGCATGAAACTTCTCTGCTTTTAAAATCCATAGCTCTGAATTCCCTTTCTCAGACTACAGTATCTCTTGTCAGAGGAATATCAATTTAAAGCTGGCAAGAATCTGATAACTCATATAGTCCAGGCCTCTAATTTAACAGATAGGAAAACAGACTCAAAAAGATTATTTGACCTTTCTCAGATCGCTAGCAAAGCTAGCCAGAGGACTCAGGTCCTCTGACTTTCTATCATATTCTATTTCTAGTCAACAAACATTTATTAAGTATCTACCGGTTGCAGGAAGGTGCTGGAGGCTGAGCAGGACATAGGCCTTGTCCTTATAGATTTCATACTTTTCTGGGGAACAGAGACGAGTAAATATAAAGTAGTTTGAGTTGGGAGGGGACACTCATTAGAGAAAGCTTCACCCAGGAGGTGATACCTGAACTGAGCCTCAAAGTAAAATGTAACCTCCATGGGGACAGTGACTGTTTCATTCAGTATCATACCCTGTCTTTCCATCTTTCTCATAGTCCCCATCTCTCTGCACCTACTTTCCATCTTCATTGTAACCTCTAGTCCTTTGGCATCATTTCTTCCTCCCTTCCATAGTCTTGACCTTGCTGTCAAAAATGACCTCATGTCCACCCCTGAATTCCTTCCTTCCCCTCCTCTTATTCTTCCTCTGTTCTTGCCCTGCTAGTTCCAATGCTGGATAATTCTCACCTGTCAAACTCATTCTTCCCTCCAAGTCCTAAATTGCTCAGTGCTGCTGAAGGAAGTCAGGAAGCCTTCCTAACCATGGTCCTCCACCCGACTATCTGACCTCAGCTACCCCTTCACTACTGCATGGTAATACTTATTCATCTTTGTATTGCTGGGACCTAGCACAGCTTAGTAAATGCAATGGTGTCAGAGGTTAAGCCACCATTGGTTCTTGTGATTTATGCTTCATTTATGATGTGGGCAGAATTTTGAACAATATTCTAATGTTGATAGAAAAGTGTCCAAAACATTTTGCTTTCTAAGTTCTTGTTTCAATCTTTATTAGATCTTTTGGGGGAGGCAGATTTTACTTACTGTTTATTCCATTCCCCCCCCCCCCTTTGGAGGATTGAGGGTAGGGTAGTGGGAATCTAAACCTGTGACTCCCCCAGTGATTTCACCAATAAATACCAGCATCTGTCTTGCTACTTACGGTATTAGAGAGTTGTCTGGGATCAATAAAGGTTAAGTGATTCGCCCAGGGTCACGCAGCCAACACTGGTCAGAGGCAGAATTCGAATCCAAGTGTTTGGGTTCCAGGGCCTACTCTTTCTCCACTGCCAAACTATCTTTGTTTATTTGTAAGCAATGCAGTTCATATTGATTTTCTGACTTTATGGTTCAGGCTAACCAAAAAATGCAGGTAAAATGGAAACTTGATATTCCTTTATCTCAACCTATTCAAACTCCAAGGGTCCCATATGAAGTATAGAGAATAAATATGAAGTCGATGTAAAAATAACATGTAGCTTAACAACATTTTTATTGTTATTGCAATGAAATTCCTTTTCATCCTGTCATAGGGTCCTAATATTGTTTGTGAATTTTTGGAGGGGTAGAGTGGAGTAGATTGATAAGAGGGTGGCTAGGTGAATTTTGCCATGGATCAAGTACCTTAAATTCACCAACTAGATGAATTTTGCCATGGATCAAGTACCTGAAAAAGACTAGGCATTTTTTTTTCTCCTCTCACAATTAACATGCAAGTTTAGTTGGGGCTTAGTTAATTTACTTATTTTCTAAAAATCCATAGGTAAATTTTGGCTCCCATGATTGAATTGCTTTGGAAAGCTTTTTTCCTTTGAAGAGCAAAGCAAGGAGATTTTTTTTTTTATTTTGTGTGTGTGTGTGTGTGTGTGTGAATGTTTGTGAACCAGGCAGAGCTACTGGGGGACGGAATGTAACTTTGAAAGTGTGACTAAGGTATGTCCCCTGAATACTTCACAACAACATGTGCTTTTTTGCTGGCAGGAGCTTATAAAAGCAGTGGTGAGGTACAGAAACTGGGTAACAATTAAAAGATCAAAAGGTCACATGGCTGCTTTGACAGCACACAGCATAGACCAGTTTCTCTTAACACAAATGCCATCCGCCCCTGGACAATGTCTAATGGGTGTGAGTTTAGGGTGGGAAAGGAAATGGAAAACGTTAAGGAAGTTCAGAACATAAACACATCATGTTAAAAAGATGCTTTGGATAGTATGCCCTCTTTTTATCAAAAAAATAAAACCAAAACATACCAAGAACTTTGCAAAACTCAGAGCCCTCATTGTCACATTAAAAAAAAAAAAGCCAAATAACAAACATGTCCAGTGACTCATTCCGGGAACCAGAGAAATTTCCAGTTAGGCAATTAAAAAAGCTGACTTCTTAATGGGTAGAGTCTTCTGTCTACAAATATTTACTTAGCACCTGTTATGTCCAAGGAACTATGAGATGTTTTAAAAAACAAAACAAAATAAAACACAAAACCTTCTTTTATTTGCCTTCAAGGAACTTACCTTCTAGTTGTGGGGAAAAGATAGAAACACAGGAAAAGTTAACAATACAAGAAATAACCCTTTGACATATTCTGTTCCAGCCAAGCTCTTCCTTGAGTATCATCTACGCCCAGGATGTATTTCCTCCTCATTTCAGCCTGCCATGACCCTTTTCCTTTTTCAAGACTTAGCTGAGGGGCCGCTGCTAACCTTCCCTGACCTTCTCCCCTCCTCACCAGAAGGATGAGAAACTGGTTTTGGGGTAGGAATGAAGCATGTCTGGGGCCTGCCTGAAATGGTAAACCAAATGAGGCTATTACCTCTCAGGGGCTCAGAAATGAAAGAGCTAAAACCTCAAGTCATGGCCTCTGGTCCAAGGGGTAGGGAGCCTGGTGAAAGGATGGACAAGGAATGGAAAGTGAAGTAAAGTGTGGCTAAGGCCTGCCTGAAAGGGTGGACAAGGCTCCTGAGAACAAGAGCTGTATTTGAATTTAGGTGCTGACCAGATAAGAGGCAGTGTTGGGAATGGTGCCAAGGACTGTCTCATGCTTTGGAGAGCTGAAGACAAAAGGCAAGAGAAATTATATAAAAATTTAAAACAGAAAGGTTCCAGGTTCTTGTTATACTGGTCATTTAATTCAGAGGTATTATCTGTCTATTAGACTGCTTGGAGTTGAAAATTCTTTAAAGGTCTAGATAAGTGAGAATCAGGCAGTGGAGAGTGTCTGAGGTACTAGAGATTAAGGTATTCTGAGTACGAGATGCGGGTAAAAACAAGATTAACCTATGCCACAAGTGCAGTAAACTCACCAAGATGGATTCAGGAGCCAACAACCCTTTATTCCCACATGCTCAAAGTCAAGTTAGTTGAGTTCAAGTTAGTTTCACGTTTAAGGGCTTGTGATGGACTTGAGACACTAGTATGGATGAAACTATACTGGGAAGTTTGGTCTGACCTGTTTTGGGTCTAAAGCCCTTCCTGAAGACCGTGGTTCTGAGGGTACTCTGACTCCAGTGCCAGAGAGGCCCGGAGAAAGCAGGCCTGCTTCATGTCATGAGAAGGCAGGGTGAATTTGAGTCCCCTTCTAGGAGCTCTGGTCCATTCTAAAGTTATTGCTTCTTAGCTGTTTCAGAGTCATTCCTGGTTTGGGTTGTAAAGGTATATTGCTTACAATGGAGAGAAGCAGAGAGAGATGCTTTTAATGGTCAAAATTTCACCAACGTTGCAGGCTCATTACTGTGTCAGCTTAATTGGGGTGGTGGCATCAGTTGTGGTAGTGAAAAGTCATTAACTAGAAGATCTGACTTTGTTTCCGTATATCTGAGATGGATTGAAGTATATCTTATTGGACAGGATAAACTGTGGTTCATCCATATTTATAGGTTCCAGAAATATGTAATGAACTCTGTCAGGGATTTCACAGACTAAATTGAATTAGTTTCCTTTCTGAAATTAATTTATTCAGTAAACATTCTCTTTAGGCCTCCAGGTTTTTGATTTTGTTGTTTAATATTGACTTTGAAAATTATTACTTTAGTCTGTTTGCTGTTTCCTGATTCCTATCTGTTTTTATGCTTAAGTTGCTTCTTATATTTCAAAGGATTTTATATTAGAAAAGTTCAGAGAGAGAAAACAACCTGGCCAAAATCACACAGGCAGTGGGTAGAAAACCTGCTATTGAAACCAGATTGTCTAACTCTAAATTAGATATTCTTTCCATTATATGACATTGCATCCTCAATAAAGATTTATTGATTTTTTGATTAATTGTTAATCATTAAGTGAAGGTGATAAATTTAGCTAGTTTATAGATACATGTGTATACATATATGTGTATATATATGTATTTGTGTATACATACATATAAACATATGAAACACTTCATATTCTAGTAAGAATTTACCTTAATAGGTTTGGGTTTTTGTTTGGTTTTGGTTTTTTGCTTGATGTTGCAAGTTTGGTAAATGAAGGGACAAAAGTAGGGTACTAGGAAATTGAAAGGTGGAAGAAATATCAACAAACTTTAAAATTTTTCACACTAATAGATCTCATTAGCATTGATGGGGATGATAACTTAGAGCATCTGGATAGAGCAGTGGATGGAACATTGGGTATATAGTCAGGAAGACTTGATTTTCAAATCTAGCCTTATTAACTGTGTGACCTTGGGCAAGTCACTTAACTTGTTTGCCTCAGGTTCCTCAACTGCAAAATGGGGATAATAGCAGTATCTACCTCGAAGGTTTGTTATTAAGATCAGGTGGAATATTATTTGTAAAGTTCTTAGCACAGTGCCTGGCACATAGTAGACACTTTATAAATGCTTATTTCCTTCCCTTAGAGCTGGAAGGGACCTCAGATCATCTCATCCAACTCCCTTCTTTTACAGATAAGGAAACTGAGGCACAATTATCTAAGATGATATTTGAATCCAAGACTTGTAACTTTCAGAGGCAGTGTCCTTCCACATTTCCATTGATAGTGACTTGGCATCATTAGAAAAATCTTAACATACACACTTGCTGATTTTGGTGTGGTGGTGAAATTTAAATATTTAGCGTTTGCCATGTTTATTTTTAAAAAAAGAAAATTTAAAAATACATAAGAAGCCAGATACTGTGTAATCTGAATAAAAATATCCTGTGGCTAACAGGACTTATATTGTGACAGAGAGTTGATATCCCTCCTTCTTTTTTTTTGGAAATAAGAGTTTCTGATAGAAAAATGCAAACCCTCCCACCCCCCTTTTTTTTAGAAAGTAGAGGATACAAACTTCTTTTGTTTCCTCTCACTTAAGAAGTCCCTTGGTGGATTTTTCCATGCCTCAGAGAGACATCAGTAGTTTCCTTTATGAACCTATCATAGTAATTGCTTCTAGTTAGGATATAGACCACAGGAAAAATGTGGTGGGGTTTTTTTTTAAGGTTCTGTAAGATGTTGAGTTTAGGATCTTAATTTTTCCATCAGTTTCCCTAAACCTATAGGAAATACAAATTATTTTGCCTAACAGAATCACCTAACTTCTTTTTTTAATAACATATGAGTTCCAAGGTGTTTCCCTTCCTCCCTCCCAATCCCACACTAGAGAAGGCCAACATTTGACACAGATATGTGTAGATATATGTGTAGATAGATTGATAGATACAGATATATGCTATATGATATGTGAAACTATACAGTACAGAATTCCATATATCAGTTCTTTCTCTGGAAGTGGATTCTTCCTTCATAGGTCCTTTGTAGCTGTTTTGAGTACTTAAAATAGAATAATTTAGTCATTCACAGTTATTCTTTGAACAATATTGCTATTACTATATATGACGTTGTCTTGGTTCTGCTTTTTTCACTCTTCATTATTTCATGCAAGTCTTTTCCATGTTTTCCTAAAGTCAACCTGCTCATTATTTCTTACAGTAGAGTAGTATTCCATCACAATTATATACCACAACTTATTCAGCCATTTGTCAATTGATGGGCATCACCTCAATTTCTACTTCTTTGCAACTACAAAGAGAGTTGCTATAAATATTTTAGAACGTGTGGATTCTTTTCATTTTTCCCTGGTCACCTTGGGAAACAGACCTAATAGTGGTATTGCTGGGTCAAAGGGTAGACACAGTTTTATAACTCTTTGGTCATGATTCTAGATTGCTCTCCAAAATGGCTGGATCAGTTCACAGTTCTACCAACAGTGTATTAGTGTCCCAGTTTTTCCACATCCCCTCTAATATTTGTCATTACTATTTTTGTTTTTATGTATTTTTTGAAGACTGTACAGAGTCCAGGTATCTTAAATTACTTCTATTTTTAGATGGTTTATTTGTATATTTTTAACAGTAGCTTACAGCTAAAAGTTTAATAAATATATTTATCAAATTTACTTTTGTGTAGTTGAGTCTCCTATATAAGGAAGATAAATGTTTATATTATACATTAAGGGTTGGGAGAATGATCAGGAACTGTTGTTATCATCTTCCTCTAGTGGTCATTTCTACATTATGACACCTCTGTTTTTTTGTTTTTGCTTTCCCATCTGTATTTATTATATGGCCGCATATTTTTGCATTAACCAAGAAAGTAGAATTTCCTGGAATAGACAGTCAGTTTTTTAAAAAGTCATTGTCTGGCCTACATCTCAAAGTCTCCAGCAATTGATAACATGGCAAACCACTGCATATCCTGAGTCCTTGGGTGGTTCTTTGAAAGAAGTAGAAAATTAACAATTTTATTAGATGAGAAGTTAGAATTGGAGAATAACATCTTTATTTCCTAATGAAATTATTTACCCTTGCTGTTTGGAGGTTATTGAATTAAGACATTTATTGTTAGTGTGTTGAAAAGGTATTTGTGAAACTATGGGAGTTAGAAAGTTCTTATAGTTCAATTTAAACTTTAAGCTGGGTGAGTGATTAACTCTGACTGATGGCCATTCCAACACAGTTCCCATGTCCTGCCCTATTATACATTCTGTCCATGCTTTACACCATTTGTGTAACAGATTTTCAAGAGTGGAAGGAGAAAAAAAAAGTCTTTTCTTTTCAACTCTAGATCGGTGGGTGTTGCAGTCTCACTGTATTCTCTGTGCGTGACAACAGATTAACCCGAATACCCTCAGAAGTTTCACAAGCAAGTGAACTTCATGTCCTAGATGTCGCTGGAAATAGGTAAGCAATTTCGTGGTTGGTTTGTTTGGAAGTGATACACACACACACATATAAGTGTGTGTGTTTGTGTGTGTGTGTGTGTGTAAAATGTGGGTGCACTCATAACATATGTATGGTTAAAAGGCTGAGTGAAAGACTGTGGTATAGTGGCTAGGAAGCAATTAATAAACATTTATTAAACACCTACTATGTGCCAGGCACTATACTAAGCACAAAGGATACAAAAAAAGGCAAAAGGTAGTCCCTGCCCTCAAGGACTTTACAATGTAATGCTAGCCTTAGATTCAGGAAGACTTTGGTTCTGTTTCTTTCTTTGACACATACTGGCTGTGTGACTCCCATCAATCAATATCCCCCCAGTCAACTCTCTTAAGACTTTCAGAGCGGGTGCAGGTATACATTGACAGAGGGAATTTTCTAATAATGGATTTCCTACACTGATGAAATCACCGGTCTAGTTAAAAAAAATTGTAATTATTCATCTCATTTTCTATATTCATCTTTTTTGGCTTCACTTTTAACCCTTTTCTCTTTTTACAGAACATAGAGCAGGACAGCATTGGACAGATTATGGAGAGCCCATAGTGAGGTTTTCATATCCTTCAATGAACAAGCATTATTAAACTCCTACTGTGTGCCTGCAGTATGGCACTGGGCAATTCACACAACTTTTTAGGTCTCTATTCAACTTTCTAAGACTTTAAGTTGTTGAGAATGTGTTGACCTACCATCGGTAGAGGGAATTTTCTCATCTGGGAGTTCCCTTATTTAAGTGATGTCGTAGTTCAAGTCCATATTCCTGGAGAAGGAAATGGCAAACCACTCTAGTGTCTTTGCCAAGAAAACCCTATACAGGGTCACAAAGAGTTGGACATGATTGAATGATTCAACAATAAGAAGTCCCTCTTCCATAACCAATGTGCCATGTACTGTGCTAGCTACAGGGAATTCAAAGATAAGCATCCCTACGTGACTGGAGAGATTGGCTCTCACTCAGTAGAAAAAGGTATAAGTTCATTCTCTGCATGAGACCAGAGTAGGGCCCATTTAAGTTTAAAATCCTCGTATTTTAAAATGATGCCTGAGAAGGAGATAGTGTGATATGATGGAAATAACAGTGGCTTGGAAGTCAGGAGATCTCGCACTGGTTTTGCCACTAACTAGCCACATGACGTTAAATAAAACACTTTGACTTTATGGAGATCCATTTCCTATTGTATAAAATGAGAGGGTTAGATTTTTCTATCAGTTTCACTATGTTACATCATACCTGCAAACATTGGTAGCACTGGTCCTTCTACCTTCCAGGGCTTTGGAGAGTTAGGGTAGCTTAGAATGTCCAGTCTCACCTAGTCTTTCTATGATTCTATACAACTCCCCATGCCCAACCCCCTCCTCAACTCACCCACTCAGTTAGAATATGAGCCCATTGAGAGCAGGGACCATGTTTGTCTTTCTTGGTATCCCCAATTCTTAACACAGTGCCTGGCACACAGTAGGTGCTTAATACATTTTTATTGACTGAATTAAAGGAAGCATTTTAAAGCCTAAATTGGTGAGTAAATAGTTAATGCTACCATTGCTGTAGAGTTCAGAATGAGTATTGAGCCATAAGGAATGTAACATCACAAGGTCTGTGCCAAAGCCAAAAGGAATAAAATGTGCTCTTAGATCAGGTGGGAGTAGGAAAATTGTGCTAGTCAGGCTTGGGAGCTTGTAAATGGTTTAAATCAATGACCACCAACAATCTGGACTGATTTTCAGCACTGTAGTAGTGTTGCTAGGGCATTTCTCACAAGGCTAAAGAATAGGCCGGCCTACTTGGGTCCTACAGAGCGTCATTCTGGGAGTGGTGTTTGAACATTATTCACTTTCCTTAATGGATTTAAGACAGCAAAACTAAACAAAAAAGGGCAAACTAAGCTAGGACCCAAAGGTGAATCAATGAAACCAATTCAAGTTCAGAGGATGTGAAGTAAATGCCTTTGTTTTTTTTTTTTTTCCCAAAGAACATCACTTACCTTCCATTAAGTAAATTCTTCAACACCACTAACTAATAGTCCTTGATTATCTGAGAACTAGTTGGCTTCCTTCCTGAGGAGTATTGAATGCTTGGACAAAGGATGGGATGGGGCCCATCTGGAATGGGCAGTACCCAACTTCCTGTCCTCATACCCCAAATTGTCAAAACAAAGCAGTTTGGGCCTCAGCCTTCTTCATGTGCTTGGCCATAGATGGGAGCATGTAAACCTTTCTTCAGAAAGAAAGCTGTTTCAGCCATCAGAAATTGTTTGTATATGAATAGGGCTCTGTTTCCAACTTATACAAGAAGTGCAAGTTTATATTTTTATGATTCCTAGACTGGTAGGGGAAAGACCAGTTAAAAAGTTTAGTTATATATCTGTCCACTGAGTCAATTGTATTCACACTGCCTGTGCATTAGCAACACAATCTAAGGCAATTAAAATTATTAATTACAGCTTATTTTATGTGCTCCAGTAGAAACTAGTAAAATGCATGAGCTTGTAGAAATACTTCACCATGGGAGGTCTTATGAAGCACACCCAGTAATTTCTGCCTCTTCTCACAAGTATATAAAAATGTGAAATTGCAGTGAGGACAGTGCCTGTGACATAGATTCCAAAAGCTTCCCTCCCAAGAGTTTCAGATTCATAAGGGAATAATAGAGGCATTGAGTCAGGATGCCAATAAATGGGCCACTTTTTCCCTCATCAGTATGTTCTGAACAACAAGAGCAAAAAAAATTGTGAGAGGCAGAGTGACTGTGGTGGATTGAATCAGAAAGACCCCTGACACATGGTGGTCCTGTGACCCTGGCTGAGTCCATTGAGAAGCCGGGTTCAAATCCCACCTCTTGACCCTGGCCTCAGTTCATAGGATCATCGATTTCAAGCTAGGAGGGACTTTAGAGGACTACTAGTCCAGCTCCCTCATTTTTAAACACATGAGGCCTGGAGAACTTAAGTGACTTGTTCAAAGTCACCCAGGTCAGTGAAGGCGGGATTTGAACCTTGGTCCTCTGACTCCAAGTCTGGTGCTTTTTCTACTTTCTCATAAGATGAAGATGTTGAACTGGATGGATTCGGAGGCCTCACCAAGTCCAGTTCCACGATCCTATTAACCCAGTTGAAGAATAGTTGCCAATCTGTATTAGCGGAGGAAATTTCCTTATGAGAGAGTTCCCTACACCAATAAAATCAAAGGTCAGACCATAAAGTAGAAGATAACAAGCTCCAAAAGGAAGTTAAGGGCTGGTTTGTTAGCTGTACCTGGCAGGTGAGGAGAATCCCTCTTAATTCTGTAGCTAGCATTTATATTGCACGTTAAGATTTGCAAAGTGATTTACATATGTAATTATCTAATTTGACAGCAACAACCTTGTTTGCCATTTGATTTACATATCTTAGGTATCTTTTTTGATTTGTACAGCAACACTGAGGGGTAGATGTTATTATTATCATCTCTATTTTGCAGATAAGGAAACTTGAGGTAGACAGATGTTTAGTGACTTGCTCAGAGTCACACAGATAATAAGTATCAGAGGTAAAATTTGAACTCAGGTCTTCCTGACTCCAAGGCTAGCATTATATCCACTGTACCACCTAACTAGCCCTTCCTTCCTTCCTTCCTTCCCTTCTTCCTTCCTTCCTTCCTTCCTGCCTTCCTTCCTTCCTTCTCCCTCCCTCTCTCTTTTCCTTCCTTCTCCCTCCCTCTCTCTTTTCCTTCCTTCCTTTCTCATGCATTTATTATCTCTTCTTCCCCTGCCCCTTCCTCATTGAAAAATACAAAATAATAAAAATAATGCCCTAATAACAAATACAGATATTTTAGCAAAAAAAATTCCTACATTATCCATGTCTACAAATCTCATTCTGTATTTTAAGTCCATCACCTCTGTGGCTCTCTGTTCTGTACAACATCAAAACCTGGTTATGGTAGGAATGTAATACGAAGAGTATGCCTTCATAATTTACAATGAAGAGCCTGCAATGCTTTACTTAAGCAATTGTGTAGTTAAGATGCCTATCTTTGTCTTGACTTCTTCCTCACTATTTAGGGCCATAGGACTACAAGCCATAAGAGCTCTTTGAGATCACTTAGTTTAACCTCTTCGTTTACTAATGAAGAAACCGAGGCCCACAGAGAAGTAGTTTGTCCAGGATCACACAAGTAGTAATTGTCAAAGGTGGGACTGAATTCTAACTCCTGGACCAGAGTTTTTTATGATTCATCGAGAGATGAATTTTATACAAATTTTTTTTCCTCTAGTTTTTTTTTTTTTTAAGGAAGAAGGTTTTAGGTTGGTGGTGGGGCATAGTTGTTCAAATATGAAGAAGGACCTTTCTTCCAATCCTGACTCTGATGCTTATTGGCTGTGTGACCTCAGGCAAGTCATGGAACACCTCTTCCCCTGACCCCCCAGGCCCCAATTTCTTCTTCTGTAAGATAAGTGTGTTGGTTAAGATATCCTCTGCAGTTCCTTCTAGCTTTACTTCTGTGACCCTAAAGGTTCTAAGTTCTGTCCTTCATTTAAATTACTCCTTAATAAACTTGTGTGTTAGTGCTGATGAAAAAGACCCAGTTTGTAAGAGGTTCTTGCTAAGAGGGAAAGGAGAGCCATGTGTAGAAGGTGGAGGCCAGAGCCTTCATGTTTGGGACTTGAAACATACAAAAAAATAGGGATATGGGTAGGGACTATACCTTTGTTTTCATTGGTATAGGGTAACCCCTTCTCCCAATATAATTGGCACCTTCTCTGCAACTTGTAGTCTTAGAGAGTTTTTTAAACCTGGGGTCGGCAGACTTTTTCTATAAAGGGCCGGAAGTAAATACCTTAGAGTTTCCAGGCTAAGGAATAAAATCAGAGATATTATGTAGGTACTTATATAACAAGAGAGAGAATAAATTTCCATATTTTTATTGATGAAATTAAAAGTATAATAATAATAGACCACAATTTTTAGTAATACAGGTCTACTTTTTTTGGTGGGATAATTTTTCACTTAATTGGGGTTCAGAGTAAGTGTTTCTTAACATCAAAATCGATTGCAAATATTCTCTTGTAATGACATTTTACATAGTTCATCTTTGAATATGTCTTTCACATAGTTAGGTACTGCCAAAAACTGATCTCAATCTCTGAGCATATGATTTTAATTGAACTTACTCATTGCTTAGAAGGCATTTATAGAATTCTGTTAAGACTCTTCCCTTGAGATTTGTCTTCTGTCATGTCATTACAATGCAGATTAATTGCTTCCGTTTGAAGGTTAGGTGGAAACTCCTCAATTACACAGTTAAATGGACTTTGAAATATGGAAGTTTTTTTTGTGCTTGCATCAAGGTCTGAAAAATGCTACAGGAACTGTTTGGAAAGTTTGAGTTTGGAAAATATATCTGCTATAAATCTGTGTGGGAATGGAGATCTTGCTTTTTGTTTTAACTTTTGACAACATGTAAAACAGCATGGCATCACGTGTGATTCAAACAACATCAGTTCTCATTGAACCAACTTTATTGCAGTTTAAGTTCCACATATCCGTGTGGTTTTGCCTTTAATTTTAGGTTGAAATTCATTAAGAAGCATTATTAAGTCTGCAGCAAAAGATAATTTACCAAGCCATTCAGGATTTGATAATTGCGCTTGAGGACAGTTCTTCTCATTCAGAAACATTTCAGTCTTGGTCCTGAGCTCAAAAAATCAAAATAAACTTTTTGCCTCTCTTCTTCATTTCTTGTTTTGACACGATGGGTATATACTTGGTACTAAGGAGAGAACAAAAGGTCACAATATCAGAGTAATGTGTGGCACTCAAAACATAGTCGAGTTGTAACTGAATCACAGATCTGTAGCCACGTCTGGTCTGTGCCGCAGCTACTTCATTCTGCTGCTGTAATGCAAAAGCAGTCATAGACAAAATCTAAACAAATGACTGTGGCTGTAGTTGTAATACAACTTTATTTGTGGTCACTGAAATTTGAATTTCACAAAATACTCTTCTTTTGGGTTTTTTTTTCCAACCATTTAAAAATGTAAAAACCATTCTTAGCTCAAAAAAAAGGGCAACTGGACAGTTTGCTGACTCCTAATCTAGAGCTCTACAAAGTGAAATGACCTGCCCAGGGACACACGACCAATATGTGTGTAAGGCAAATTTTCAAACTCAGGTCTTCCAGGCTCCAAGTCCATCTCTATCCACTGTACATCAAGGCCTGTCATATAAAGTATGCCGGTTTAAAATTAAGTCAGTATCACATAGTTTATAGACTACATAAGGAAAGGCTGATGTCCCTTGACCTATTTTCTATGTAGTAACAAGGAGGAAAAGACTCTGAGAAACAGTCTTGTGTATTTTTTTCCCCTCCCAAACCACACACAGCGAATCAGTAGGAGAGCCAGACTTAACATGGGGAGGGCCTGTGCCCAGACTGTCAATGAACATTGCCTTTCTTTTTCCATCTACCACCACTGGGATTACTTCTGCCCACAAGATACTTGCAAATAAGCTTGTGTGTATTGTTTACTTGGCTGTCTTATAACTGCCCTTAAGCTGGTACTCTGATTCTTTGCAGGAGGACCGGTAGGTGATTCATCCTAGTCATTAGTATCGGACTGGAGTTACACAATTATTATAAAATCTGCCTCTCTAAAGAGGCTATTGCCATATACTCCCGTAGTGGACGTGGATTTCAGACTTAGAACAGATTAGCAACCTTTTTCCAGTCTTCTTAAGTCTTTTTGTGATTTTTGAGGTAAAATTCAGTGTTTCTTGAAATATTTTTCCGTTTTTCAGATTATGTATTTTTCCACCAAAATACTGCTCCAGTTTCTCATTGTGGCATGGGAGTGATATGGGTTTTTTTCGATTGTCAGGGTCTATATCAGTAAAATATAAGCTCTCTGCTAATCTGGGAAGACCCTGACAACAGACTGCATCTGCTTGCTTAAGACCAGCCTAGCTATGTATGGAGATCTCATTACTAGTAGGTCATTGTTGGTGGCAGAAATGGGAACATAATGTAAGATGCAAAGTATAATGCAGCTTTTAGATTGTGTGTCAGCACTAATTGAACTCTTCCCCATTAAAATATAAGCTCCCTGAGAGCAAGGACTGTTTCAGTTTTGTCTTTGGATCCTTAGTACTTAGCACAGCTTCTAGCACACAGTAGGCTCTTGATAAATGCTTTTTGATTGATTGACTTTTGGTACTTTAAGTGTTCAGTGACCAACTAATTCAATATTACTGGATAAATTAAACCATAACTATATTGACATTTTAATTATAAATGAAACCATAAGGAAATTGTAACTTAATCAAAAAGTGACTTGCAGGTTTTTCTTGGAGAGGCAAATAAGGCATGTCAGAGGTGGTTTCATTTGTGTGCCCAGGGGTAACAGCTTAATACACTGGTAAGAGTTTGGGTTCTGGAGTCAGAAGATCTGGGTTCAAGTCCTGATTCTGTCGCTTACTACTTTTATAATGTCAAGCAAGCCACTTAATCTTCCTGGGCCTCAGTTTCTTTATTTGTAAAATAAGATTAGAATTGATGGTCTTTGAGGTCCCTTCCAGCCCAAGATCTTTAATCCTTTAAAGCATCATTTCATTGGCTCCTTGGTCATTTCACCTTGAAGTTTTTATGGTAAATGTAAACAAAAGGACTACTATGAATATAATCTCAGATAAAGCAACAGCATCTGTTTGCTGGCATGATGGCACATACTTGTAAGAGCTGCTACTAGGGCTGGTGGATAGCTTGAGCTCAGGAGTTCTGAGCTGCAGTAGGTTACGCCAATTGAGTGTCAACATTCAATGCAATAGCAATGTGGTAAGTCTTCAGGAAGAGGGAAGAGTGGTGTCATCAGGCAGCCTAAGGAAGAAGCAAACCAGTCTATGTCAGAAACAGAGCAGGTCAAAACTTCCATGACAATCTTCAGGAGGATCAGACCCATGAGTAGCCTTTCATTTCCAGTCTGGGTGAGAGAGAAACATACACATTCTGTAATAATAATAATAATAATATTCCTAAAACTAAGTCACAATTTACATACTGAAGTCATCAAGTATCAGGTGACCAGGATCAATGAAATTGTGTTAGAACATTATGGTTCAGAAATAAGGTGAGAAATAGGCTACTGAGACTTCTCCCACTTAAATATCATGAATACTTTCTTCTGGAAGAGAGTTAAAGTTTAGTGAGAAAGAACATTACCAAAAAAAGTGAAATTTATTATCTTGATAGGAAGCGAGAGCTGATTAATGCAGGAGTCATTTCTGAATCAGCTTTGTTCAGATCATTGACTCATTAGAGCAAAGGTAAACATCTGAACCATACCAGAAAAAAGAATGAAGATTTAAAAGGTGATTCTGTAGGACAGTTAGAACAGCTCCAACCTGACCTATTCAAGCAAACAAACAACTGATGACAAAAAATGGGAAATGGAAAAAAGAAAAGACATCCATTTGAGCTAACTCCATTTCCTACTATCTGTAACATATCATGTCTTCAGACAGTTGTCTGAAATACAGAAAATGTAAGATTCCTTTTTTTAATTAAATATTTTATTTTTTCTAATTTTGTATAGAAACACAATTTTTAACACTAGTTTTTTTTTTTAATTTTGAGTTCCAAATTCTCTCCCTTCCTCCCTCCCCATCACCTCACTGAGAAGGCAAACAATTCAACATAGGTTATACATTTCCACATTAGTCATGTTGTGGAAGAAAAACACAAACCAAAAAAAAAAAAAACAACCCAGGAAAAATAAAGAATATGCTTCCATCCATGTTCGGACTCCATCAGTTCTTTCTCTAGTGGAAGATAGCATTTTTCATTTTAAGTCCTTCGGAATTGTCTTGGATCATTGTATTGTAGAGCCAGAGTCATTCACAGTAGATCATCATACAGTGTTGCTGTTACTATGTATGGTCTTCTGGTTCTCTGCTTACTTCACTTTGCATCAATTCATGTAAGTTTTATCAGGTTTTTCTGAAAGCATCCTGCTCATCATTTCTTACAGCCCAATAGTATTCCTTCAAAGGGGCAGCTAGATGGCATAATGGATAGAGCACCGGCCCTGTAGTCAGGAGGACCTGAGTTCAAATCTCACCTCAGACACTTACTATCTGTGTGATCCTGAGCAAGTCACTTAACCCTATTTACCTTAGTTCCTCATCTGTAAAATGAACTGCAGAAGGAAATGACAAACCACTCCAGTATCTTTGCCAAGAAAACCCCAAATGGGGTCACAGGAAGTTGGAATGACTCAGAGGAGATTTTATCAAAATCATATACCACAACTTGTTCAGCCATTCCCCAATTGATGGGCATCTCTTCAATTTCCAATACTTTGCTACCACAAAAAGAGCTGCTACAGATACTTTCATACATGCAGGTTCTTTTTTCTTTGATGTCTTTGGGATACAGACCTAGTAGTAGTAAAGATTCCTTTTTTAAAATTATTGATTATTTTTTTTTTTAATTCACCACTTACTTGGGAAAATAAAGTACAGTCCTTAGTACTCTCCTCCAGCAAAGTCTATCTCACATGCACATACAGAGATCATACAAATTTCCTTGATAGATGGATGCAATTATAGAGGTAACTTTGTTCATTAACTCTCAAACAAGGAATAGAGCAGAAATCAAATGAGATATTTGTAAAATGTTTAGCATAGTCCCTAGTACATTGTAGGCACTTAACATTTACTCCATTCCATTCCATGTATATACACCTATTAAAGATGTTTGCCTCTGTCATGGAGGATGTCCTAAATGGACTTCAGATAGGTAAGAGATCCACCTTAGATCAGTGGTGTCAAATTCAAATAGAAAGGGATCTCTGCACACCATAGATTGACTTAGAAAATTACTAATTAGTATTATCTATGTTATATAATATTCTTTTTTATTTTTAAACATTTCCCAATTATATTCTGGTTCAGGCTGCACTAGGGAGTTTTACTGCACTAGGAAGTTTGATGTGACTTTGACACTGTTGCTTCTAAAGGAATGATGTTCTAATTGCATCACACCTAGAGTGCTATAGCATCTCCCTATTGAAATTCAAGGCTATTCAAAAGAGACCAATCTAATATTCCATAAGGGAGATACAAAATGAATGAAGAAGGCCTATTGTCTAGGTCATGACGGCAATCACAAAACCACAAAACTATCTTGGACAAACACTATCTGTGGATGATGAAATGGGTCCAGAATTAAATAGGAGGATAAAAGGTGGTTGGATTGCATTTAGGAAATTGCCCAATGCTATCAGCAATCCTAAACCATTCCAATAGCCAGGCCTACCTTTTTTAAACACCAGTATCCTTCAAGTTATGCTATATGGCTACAAACGATGAGTCTCCAAAGAGTCGAAATCATAGTTGTCCCAAAGGAACAGATACATGGTGGATTTAAGGCTGAAGTATATTGCCAGTGTTTCATGAAAGAAATGATGTAGATAAAAGAGATTATCTAGGAAATTTCTGATTGTAAGAGGAGTTGAATAGCCAAAATGCTACATGGTACCCCCAGAATATCAGAAGACCTAGAGAAATGCCTCCAGCATGTTGACTACATAGATCATTTATTGGTGATCTTTGGAAAGGCATGGGCAAGAGTTGCACAGAATGAGAAGACATGAGTATGCTATCTTTTATATCTTCAGTCAGTACCCATATCGTTGAGATCACAATTCCATTAAACTGTTTAATTTTTATCTGTGTAATACAGAAGGAGTTATTTAATTTTTTAATTAAAATGGTGGAAGGGATGACTGTTCTTTTTCCTAAGACCTTGTAGTTTTCAGCAGTCTGGAAAATGATAGGATATAATGGACCCTCTGTTTCAGGCACAGCGTCAGAAGCACTCTTTAAGGAAAAACAAAGAACAATCGTACAAAATAGTGATTGGCACCAAAAATAACTGTTCCTTCTTACTGAGCAAAATAAGGAAAGATTTTAATGTACTTTAACTGTTTGTGCTTTTTAAAAGGAAGATATTTACGTATATGAGGAATAACTTTTACTGGACTGATTAGAAATAGTTTAACTTATATAAATCATTTGGCAAACTTATATAACCAATACCTTGGAAATTTTTTCCAAAAATAGTATAGAAATCCTTGTGGATATTTTCTCTTTTAAAATGCATTTATCACGACCTCTAGCTTATCTACTTATCCGGTTATCACTAGCTCAACCTCTACTTTTGAAAATATCACTATTAGTAAGCATTTAATTTTAAGTGGTATCATTTTTTAAAATTTTTTGTATTTTCCTTTTTTTCCCAAAACATCTGAAATTTTTCATGCTTTTCTTTATTCAGAATAATTTTATAGAATGTTATAGAAAACTTTATAAAAAACAAAACAAAATAGTTGCCACTACATGAATATAAAGCTCTAGTTACTTTTCTCTGAGGGCTCATGATTCAAAGCCACATTTTTTTTTTTAAGGCAGTTGGGGTTAAGTGACTTGCCCAGGGTCACACAGCTAGTAAGTGTCAAGTGTTTGGTCTGAGGCTGGATTTGAACTCAGGTCCTCCTGACTTCAGGGCCAGTGCTGTATCCACTGTGCCACCTAACTGCCCCTAAAGCCACACTTTTAATAACTACTTATTATATATCTAAATGGTCAAGAAAGATGGAATACAACAATCCATTGGTGAGAATTCCTCTTGTACATTAACTGAATCCCTGTGAATGTTAACTAAGAAATAGGTTACTCTTGTAGTAAAAGTAAGAGCCCAATTAATACCTATTTATCAAAACTCCACATTAGAGATGTGAGGGAGCAAGTTTGTTTGTTAAAAATATAGTGAGTGGAGTCTATCATTTTCATCTTTTTTTTTTTAGAGGAAAATAAACTATTTCCAAAGGAACTTAGCAAGAAGGAACAATTCTTTCTTGTTTGCCTTTAGTCCTTTATCAAGAGTGTGGAGGATTATTGGGTAATGACCTTGTTGTTAACTTTTGAAACAAGTAGACTAGTCAGGAAGCAGTGTGGTCCAATGGGAAATTCACCAGCTGCGGAGTCACTGGACCTCCTGGGTTCAAGTTTCACCTCTGATGCTTGCTTACTACCTGATATACCCTGAGGAAGTCACATAATTTCCCTGGGCCTCAATTTGCTCATCTGTAAAAATGAAGGGGTTGATCCAGGTGGTTTCTGGATCTAGAGTTATGATTCCCTTTGCCCCTTCCACTATGATTCTTAATTTTAAAACATTGATCCATCCCTCTCATTGAAGGGAATGTTTGACCAAGTAGTCCTTGCCATAAATTCCATGACTTATGATTGACACTTATGCCTTTGGAGTTTCTTTACTCTTTCAAAGTAGATTTGTAGAGTAGTTGGAGGCCTGGAGGTTTTCACTAAATTAGTTTTCAAAATGTATAGGTATAACTGGTTTGCTGTTATTCCTAAAGACTGGTGCACGTATGTATGTGTTCATTAGACTGAGAGTGAAGATTTGGTCTAGTTCTGGCCCTCCCATGAACTGCATGTGTGCCCTTGGGCAAGTCACATTACTTCTGCATCTCAGTTGCCTCGTACGTAAAAAAGAAGAAAATGGGGGGGATGATTTAAATCAACGAATGAATAAAAAAAGCATTTAGTTAGTGCTTGCTATGTAAAAAGCACTTTGCTAAGTGCAGGGGATACAAATAGAAAAGTAAGATAGTTCTTGTTTTCTGGATGATCTTTGTTTATTTTTTAAAATAAAATGTTTTACTGATTTCCCTGCCCCCCATTTTTGATATTGCTGCCATTTCCCCAATGACTTTTCCCCACTAGAATCCTCCCTTGTAACAAAGACAGATTATCTTTAAAGACCCTTGCAGCTTTAAAATTCTTTGAGTGTGTTTATGAGGGCTATGTGTAGTTAACTATCCCCTAAAATGTGAGATGAGAGAGCTTACCCTAAATTAATCTAAAATGCAGACAATTGGAACTGTGAAGTAGTTAATGGAAACTTTGCCTTTAATATATGTTCAAATACTTGTTTCAGTAACTGCTTATGGACCACATGTATTATTAAGTGGAGCTAAGATACATCACCCCTCATCATCTTTCATTTCTGCTTAATGCTGCTAGGGAGGGGCAGTGAAAAAAGGACCAAGACCAGAAGGTTCCTGAGGCCACTTATGCCAAAGCTGCTGAGGTTTATTCTGCCATTAGGATTTTCCTTGTGTAGATAGAAACTCCCATGAATAGCTTGGGACTTTCCTTATACCCCACCCCCATTTCTCCTTCCCTTTTCCCACCTCCCCTTCCCTTTCCTTCCCTCCCCTTGCTCCCTCTTCTCTTTTCTTATCATCATCATCACCATCATCATTTATTAAGTATTTAACTATGTGCAAAGTGCTGTGCTAACTACTACAGAGAAAGGAACAAACATAGTCCCTGTCCTCAAGGAGCTCCCATTCTAGTAGGGGAGACAACATGCAAACTATACACACACATACACACATGTGTATGTATTTAATGTAAATAGGAGCCAGTCTCAGTGGAGAGACAATAGCGGTGGAGGTGGGGAGGAGAAATAGAAGAGGGTTTAGGGAACCTTCTGTGTGTGATTTGAGCTCAATCTTGAAAGAATCTAGGAGGGAGAACATTTCAAGCATGGGGGAGAGACAGTGAACAGGCCCAGTTCAGAGAGGGAGTGTTGTCCTTTCTTCCCTTTCCTTTTTTACTCTTCCCTTTCCTTTTCTTCCCTCCATTTCCCCTTCTGCCTCTTTCCTCCGCCTTTCCCTTGACTTTCTTCCTATCTTTTTCCCCATCCCATTTCCTCCGCTCTTCTTTCCTTTCCATTTATTTTCCTACTCCTTTTCCATTCTTCTATTTTCCTTTCTCCCCACCCCCATCTTTTCACTCATATCCTCCTTTTTTCCTTCCCCCATTTGTCTTTCCCCCTTTCCATTGCCCTCTTCCCTTATCTTCCCTTTAGCAACTTCTGTGGCAAGACCTGTAAGTCTGGCTAAATCTTCTCTTTCTTTCCTCTTGTCTTGAGTTGTTGATGAGCCCTGAAATAGCTCAGAGGTGGGTGGAAAGTTGAGCAAAAGCTTCTGTAGATAACTACCTAGGGAGGCTCTAACCTTGAATAATTGGGCCAGTACTCTGTTTTTGTTCCAGTGTTTATTAATGAAGCTTGGCTTGAAGGTTCTTCCTCACTCTTGGGAAGCTGACTGAATGGCCCTCTGCTTGTTTTTGTTTTGTTTAACTATTAGGTGTTACTTAAAATAATTGGCTAAAATGAAAGGTCATAACTTCAGTGTTTCCTTTAAATCAGATTACTGCATCTGCCGTTATCCCTGACTAACTTGAAGTTGAAGGCTTTGTGGCTGTCTGACAACCAATCCCAGCCCCTGCTTACGTTCCAGACAGACACAGATCATGAAACGGGAGAAAAGATTCTAACTTGTGTTTTGCTTCCTCAACTGCCTTCTGAACCTAGTTGCCAAGGTAAATATAATTTAAGCATCATTTCCACATTGTCACAGGACTGAGTAAGATGTGAGAGGTTAACAGGATGAACTCCCTGCTTCATCCTGTAGTTCTCTTCCTACATCCAGGTCTAGTGGCGTGTATAACCTCAGGTGTTCTGGATGAGTCCCACCTTCCCTGAAGTACGTTACTTACCTGCCTGCTAATGCTTGAAAATTTTTAAATGGAGGACAAAGACTTTCATTCCAGTATTAGATATGAAGTTTAAAAAAAAATGTGACTCTCCCTAGGAGATACTGCTTGGTGATAAATTAACCCTAGAACAGGTTTTGGTAGGGGAAACCTTAAGAGTACTGAGCCCAGAAGAGGACTAAGAGGGAATAAATACTTTAAAGGGAACTGGAACCTCCCAGAGCCTTCTTTTTTTTTTTTTTAATTACATTTTTGTATAGGGCCTACTTTACCTCTGTCAGGTTAGTTATATTGGCTCCTTACAAATAGGGGAATTGGGAGCTATGACACTTGTCTATAATCTCGGCTACCGAATACTGAGGCTGGTGGGTTGCTTGAACTTGTTAGTTCTGAGCTGCAGTGGGCAAAGCCAGTTACCTCCAGCTCCAGTATGGTGACCCTCTGGATGCCTAAAGAGGGGGAAATTGGTCCAGGTCAGAAGCAGCACAAGTCGAAGCTCATGGGCCAATAAATGGCTGTCGTTCTTTCAGCCTGGCAAAACAGGGAGACCCGATCTCAGACGACAGCAACAGCAACGTAAGGGAAAGAAATTAGATAGTATATATCCTGAAAGAAAGGCTTAATATCTGATATCCATGTAGTTATCCTAAGAGATTTTACTGAGTTAACACTCAACTTTGGAGTTCCTAAAAAAGGATTCTATGTGTAGTTAAGGTATTTCGGTGGTGTGACATTAAGTACAGAATTGAGTGAACATATGAAAGATTATGGATTATTTGGTATCCTAGACTTGGAGACAGTGTGGTACAACACAAAGGATTTGGTTGCAATTCTTGACTCTGCTCCATATTACCTGTACCATATTACCTCTGTACCATATTACCTGTACTTACCTTTGGCAAGTCACTTATTATCTATGGGCCTCAGTTTTCTCATCTGTAAAATGAAACCATCCAATGGTGATCTCAAAGGTCTCTTCTTCCTCTAATGGTCCGATGAGTCAGAATCTCATTTTTAGCTATAACACTTCATGGCCATCTGTCCTTGAGCAAGTTAATTAACCTCTTAGTTTCCTTATCTTTAACATGGGGATAAAGAGAGAACTTGAAATATGAAAGTCCCAGTGTTTTTGTGAGAAAATCTTTTTTTTAATTATAAAGGACCATATGGATATGGTATAATTCTAAGAGTGAGAGTGCCTGTTAAATTAGTCTTATTTTCTAATGATAACTGAACAGTTGAGAAGGTGCTCTGTCCTCCTTTCAGGAGTTATTTGCCATTTCAGTTAATGTTTTGAAACCTGTTTTCCTTTACACTGGTTAGCCTTTTGAGTTCAGTCCAATGAGGAATGTAATGAATGTGTGGAAGGCAGTGACCACCTGAGTTGGAAAGCTTTTGGTTTAATGTGCTTTTTTGTCATCCCTGCAGAGAACTTGCCCCGCTGTGGGGCACTGGAAAGCTTAGTCAATGAAATGTCAGATGAAACGTGGAATGAACGGGCAGTCAACAGAGTCAGTGCAATCCGATTTTTAGAAGACGAAAGAGATGAAGAGGATAATGAAATGGTATGTTGTTCAAATGAACAATATCCTTTGGTACATGTGGAAGTTCAAAGCTGTTTCCTTTGTTTTAAAATATCTTTCATCTTTGGGGCTTGGCAGTCATTTTTAGGGAACAGGTACAGTCTACCACTTTTTCATGATGTATTTTGATTTTTCTGTTCTCAACACTTCAGTGCTGGTTTGTAAAGTGGTAAATAAAGCTGAGCATTCTATTAAAAAAGGATTTCTGGTTATTATTTATTTTTAATTTATATTTTTTACTTATTTCATCCTACATAGCAGTTCCTTCTGCTCTTTTCTTAGAACCATTTGGGTTTTGATTTCCCTGGAGCTCATAATTTGTTGGTTTCCCCTAGAGCTCCCAACAAATTATGAGCCCTTCTTAATGTTCTCCCTGTAGCCTAGACCATCTTGAATGAGTGCAGTCTTATTCCATTAATCTTACCTCCTGTTGTGCCAAGTGCCTCTCCCTCCTTTCTGTGACAAATTTGCCTTGGCTGTAGTGTGGAGTGTTCATAATTATGGTGGAATTGGCACCTTATTAACTACTCAGTAAAATAAATAAATTGCATTGGAAAGCTCCTGTTACCTATATTTGTGCTATCTCAATGAAGTCACCATTTAAGAGTTGTTAGCAATATGTGAAGTCTGCCCTGCTGCACGGAAAGGCTTTGCTGCTTCATTGTCTTTTGCTCAATCAGGTTTGAAGGAACAGTGTTGTGAGGGAGGGAAGGGGAAGGCAAGGGGAAGAGAATAAGCATTATTATATATAACACCTACTATGTGGTAGATAATTTGTTAAGTGCTTTACAAGTATTGTCCCATGGGGCAGCTAGGTGGCACAATGGATAGAGCACTGGCCCTGAAGTCAGGAGCACCTGAGTTCAAATCTGGCCTCAGACCAAACACTTGACACTTACTAGCTGTGTGACCCTGGGCAAGTCACTTAACCCCAATTGCCTTAAAAAAGCAAAAACAGAAAAACCAAATATTGTCTTATTTGATCTTCTCAACAACCCCTCAGAGTAGGTGCTATAATTATCATCCCCTTTTTACAGTTGAGGAAACTGAGGTAGACAGTGGTTAAATGACTTGCCCAAGATCACATAGCTAGTGTCTGAGGCTGGATTTAAACCCAGGTCTTCCTAACTCCAGGCCCCTTGCTGTCTCTACTGTACCACCTAGCTGCCTTTGAGGACTTAGAACCCGTAGGTGGCGAGTGACAGTTTTTGAGTTCTTTTTGTGGGTGCTTGCTCATGTTCTTTATTATAAAATGAAGATCATAAATTCAGGAAGAAAAGACATGGGTTAATGACTAATTAATGATGAAGTGAGATAACAGCCAAAAGAAAATAATTCATTAATGTGTTATCTTTATCTTACGATTGTCTGGGTTAGTAATTGTTTTATTAATGGCATCTCCTTTTCCAATAGCCCTTGTACAGTGTTACTTAAACCTCCTCTGACTATTTAGAGGCATTACCTCATAGTCGATAAGGAACTAGCCTTGAGGCCAAGATGACCTGAGTTCAAGTCCCATCTCTGACATGTACTGGCTGTGTGAGTCAGGCCAAATCACTTAACCTCTCCATGATGGAGAGAACTCTCTAAAAGTTGCAAAGAGAAGTGCTGGCCCGGCTTGATAGGAGGAAGAGTATCCTTGTACAGGAATCCTCATATCAATGAAATTACGGGTCCGATCCCTATCTTCCTGGCTGTTACTCCCAGCTTCCAGGAAATGTCCTTTAAAGGTCATTGCTGCTGTTGTTATTTGAGCTAAAAAAAGCTATGTTAAAATGTTATTTCAAATATCCGTATAGAAATAATCCATTTCTCATAACCTCTTGTATAATTTTTAGTTCTGTGGCCTTATTCATATAATCTTTCTTGATAGGTGACGAAGTAGATAGAGTACTGGGACTGAAGTCAGGAAGATTCATTTTCCTGAGTTCAAATGTGGCCTCAGATACTTACTAGTGGTGTGACCCTGGGCAAGTCACTTAATCCTATTTGCTGCAGTTTCCTGATCTGTCAAATGAGTCAGAGAAGGAAATGGCAAACTACTCCAATATTGTTGCCAGGAAAACCCCAAACGAGGTCACAAACCGTCTGACATGACTGAATGACTGAATGACAGTATATAAGATTGTTTCATAGATATAAACAATTCCTCAGTCTAAGTAATCCAGCACACTCTTAATTTGAGTCTGAAAAAAAATTACAGTTGACAGTGTAAAAAATGAATTCCTCTTAAAAGTCTTAAGGATGAGAGGTCAAACCCCATAAAGTACCATAATTTTAAATTAGGAGTGTTTCCTCTCCTAAATAAGTCTTTTCTCACCCTTCTTCTCGTTCCCCCATTCAGTCAATGATTTCACAGAGAAAACTTTTCTCTAGTTTTAAAAATTTGTTCAGCACATACATCTGAGCACCCACTCTATTAGTTATTCTAGACCACTTGGTTTTTCTTCTCCCTCACTAGTTATTTTTTAACATCTCTTTTGTTCTCTCAGCAAACTTTTCTTAACTGACGGTCCACCTTCCTAATGTTGATCTTCCATTAATCATCAGAACGTTGTTGATGATAAATGCAAAAAGGTGAAGGGGGTGGGGCTATACTTCTGTTCATTCTTAAGTAGTATTCTCTAAGGAGGTGATACTTGATATTTTATAAAAAGTTACTATATCTTTTGTTTTATATCACCTAGATTTCTTTTGTCTCCCTTCCCACTCTTAGGAAGTTACCTATTGTAACAAATGATTAAAAAGGAGGGGAAAAAAAGGTCAGCAAAATTAGCTAGCACTTAGAAAGAGTGTGGTATCTTATGCAATGTTCCATGTCCATAGACCTCCTCTTCCTCTGCAAAGAAGGCTAGGAGGTGAGGTGCCTTTCATACCTCTTCCTTAAGGCCAAACTTTGCCAATATAATTTCACAAATGTTCAGTTTTGATTATTTTGTCGTTCTTTTGATTTCTTTTTTTACAATATTTAAATGCAAATGTCTTAAAAATGTGCTTTTTTTTTTTTAAAGAAAACGAAATAAAGACAAAAACACTCCCTCTGCTGTTTGTTTTTTAGAGAACACTCCTAAGGCGAGCTACTCCACACCCAGGAGAGTTAAAGAGTATGAAAAAGACAGTGGAGAATTTACGGAATGATATGAATGCTGCTAAAGGACTGGATTCGAACAAAAATGAGGTCAATAATACCTTTGACAGAGTGACCACTTCTGTGTAGAGCTTCACCTCCAAGTTTTTACCTCCTGTGTCTTCCCCTGCTGTTGAAATGGTCCTGTCTTCCGAGGAATTCATCCAGCCCTTTGTCTTAACCAGATCCTGACCCATCATCTCCTGGTACCGCCTGTTGGACGGTGCTGCTGTCTCGAAGGAAGTGCCTTATACTAACTAGTTGTGGCACCAGTAATCTCCAGATAATATATTTTTAATGGATTTTTGGTCACTTTTAATGAGTAGAGTACACTACTGTACAACTTCACTTGTCATTGTCCTATATTGGGAGAAGAAGGGATTTTCATCCTCTCCCCTCCAGTGCTGGGATATTCTAGACCCAGGTACACTTGGACCTACTGATGAGAGATATAGTTTTATGTGAAAAAAAAAACTTTTTTAAACATTTTTTGGCAGCTCAGATGGTGTAAATTTTAAAATTTTGTATAGGCATTTCATAAGAAAATTATGTTTTTTTTGTTGTTGTTGTTTTATCTAGAAAACGGTACATACTTTACTATTTGTTGGGGAAAAAGACAGTCCTGAAGTATTCATTTGTATTTGTAACACCCAGTTGTGCCTTACTGTGTGTCCTGTCGTATGTCAGACTAGTCCTAAACAATGGCATCCCTAGGCAGTGAGATTAGGCTAGGGGGATGTGCTTTTTTAGCCACGTGTGTCTTAAATTAGCAATCAACTTGGGTTATTGTTGTTGTTTTTTTTAAATCAACAGGAGGGTAGGGAACTATCAAGAGGGACTCTTGAATTGTACATGATATCTGTTTGATTGCCTGAGAGATGAACCCACAGGACTAAGCTTCTTCTCTATGATTACTTACACTTTAAAATTTTACATGAAGACAGTGTCTTAATTGTTCTAATGCAGTGGGTTTGCTCCCACTGGTGAAGTTTGTACCATTTGTGAAAAAGAGAATCAAACAGGAAGCACAGTAGGAAACTGGTTCAGAGTAGGGAGAACAAGTAAATGTACCACAGAGGAAAGTATGATGCTATTGAAAATGGCGTTAGAGGTTTTATATCTAGATATAAAACCATAATAAAGCAGAAACCTTATAAATATATAAGAGCAACATTGGGTCATTATGAGTGCAATTTAATTTGAAAATTGAGTTTGTTGAGAAGGGTAACAAAATGCTACAAAAGATGTTGAATAAAATAGCCGGTTGTGTTTTGAGGCAGGCAGAGGTAGGGAAGGTGTGTGTGTGTGTGTGTGTGTGTGTGTGTGTGCGTGCATGTTTGTATGTGTGTGTATATGTGTGTATGCTTTTTTTGTCAGTTATTTTCTACAATAGGTGTAAAGGTGATGAATATTTTGGCCGCAACAATTGTAAAATGGCTTATAACAAGAGGTTGTGATATACATCATTCACCTTGATGAAATCATAGCCTTTTGGAAGTATTGAAGGGTGTGTTATTTTGGGGGGATGGGCAAATAATATGGACTAAAATTAAGGTGAAAATGAATGTTGCAAATTGCTAAAAGAGGTCAGTGGAATCAAATCATCTCACTAATGAAGTCAACTCACCCTGGACAATGACACCCATCTTGTGTGAATGTATCAAGGAGTGTTTTTTAGTGGGTGGCAGTTTTCTCACAGAACATTTATTTGGTTTGTTCTTATAAAAAGCCATTTTCACTACCTAAGGTGCATGTGGTTTGGAGTTAGGCACCTTTGGGAGTTGTATTATTACTCTCAGGCAGTCAGGTCAGCATTTAATGCTCACATTAATACACAGTCTCTGGGTGGTAGGGGCATGTGACTTCAGCTTTCTATTGGACTAACTGACCCATGTGGATTCTAATCTTGGATTCTTTAACAATCTTGTTCCAACTAATCAGATGAAATAATAATTTTCCTTTACCATAAATTTCCTTATTATTTAATCTGCCTTTATAAAGGTCTTTAAAAAAAACAACTAGGTATTTATTGAATTTCATGTACTCTGGCAAAGAAGTTATAGGCCATTTCTGCACCCCATTCTTGGAAAAGGTTTGGTGTGTCTATAGTGCTTTGTACAATGTCATCCTCTACTTTTTTCCACTTTTGCTTCCAGTGGATGAATAGAAATTATTGGTCAGATGCAAGTGGACAGTTTGTATTTTGGTGTATGTGGTTTAAAATTTGTAAGAATGATATCATGAGCATGTTGTTTTTCATCAGCTGATCAATTTATTTAAAAAGAAAAATCATTTTGATTCCAAAGCTATTTTGTTTGTTTTGTTTTTTAATAAAAAACCTTCTACTCTTTACTACTCATTGAGTCATGGCTACAGTAGAATGGAGAAGGTTAAGATCCTTTTGTTGTTTATATTTAAACTTTTCAGACACTTTTATGTTGTACTATCTTCTGTCCTGCTGGGAGGGAAAAGGCCAGATCTACAAAGGTAAAAATTTAGACAGTGACTGTCTATAGCGTGAGAAGCTGAAAGCCCTTGGAGCAATTGAAAAGAAAAATTAAAATAGAATATGCAGTAGTCAACAAGGCAAGATTATAAGGAAAATATTCTTCCTAAGATGACATAGAGTAGATAGTGAATCTTTAAAGATTTAAGGCAGGATTGAGAGCTGGTGACCTCTTATTGGCTTTGACTAGAATGCCAAAGATTCCTAACCTCTTGTTAGTTCAGACTGTTATGTAATAGTTTCAATGGCCTTATTCTGTCTCTTTAGCATTTCCTGCAGGAAGAGGAAGAGCAATAATGTGTGGCTTAAAATGCTTCCTGGTTTTGTGTAGGTGAAAGGTGTGAGCAACCAGTAAAGAGGCTAGCTTTGCACTATTTGTTCACCCTTCTTATCATTATCTCCCATTTACATAGAAGGAAATGGCACCCTCTTCCCAACCAAACAAACCATCTAAGGAAGTATGACTATACACATTAGAGTGAATGTTCTTAACCTATTTGGGGGGACGTCATGTATCCTTTTGGCATTTCAATAAAACTTGTAAATCACTTCTCACGGTGATCTTAGTGCATAAAATAAAATATTTAGGATTATAAACAAAACCAATTACATTTAAATATAGCTATCAAAATATTTTTTTTAAGTTCACAGAATCTAGTGTAAGAACCCATGCATTAGATGGTAGAGTAAGTAAAAATTGTTAGTGGAAGCGGGGCCAGGAAAGAGAACTGTAAGCCAATGACACATTTGCCCTAGACACATACTGTCTAATTGTTTTCATACTGGAAACTTCAGAGGCATGGGCTATATAACTCTAACCTTTTCACTTTGTCAGGTTCATTCTGTCAGGAGGCTTGCTAACTGTCTTCAAGGTAAAATATTATAAATGGAAGTTTGCCCACTAATCTTGTGCAGCAATCCTTCTCCCATCTCTTGTGAAATCTACCACACCTAAGAAAAAAACTTCATAATCTATCACACCTAAGAAAAAAAAAACTTCATAAAGAAAGAGATGGTAAAAATATCTGGAACTAACAGGAAGTTCTCTGAACAAGCAAATCTCAGCCTTGTTCCAGAGACTGACACTCCTGCTATGGGAAAAGTTTGTGACAAATATGGGGGCTGGTTGTGCAACAAATTAATAATGAAGGGCTCTGTATTGTGTAGATGCTCATTAGTAGAAGGAAAGAGTGTCTGTAATCTCTGCAAATTGAGAGGTGATTGCCATGAGGAATTCAAAATCTCCATTCAACCATTGGTATTGGTCAATTTTTACAAAAGATGTTCTCAGTGAAGCCAAATTGGCAAGTTGGGTTCTTACCTTCCTTTTTTTTTTTTTTTTTTTTTGATTCTGGGAAAAGCTGAAGGAAGCAAAAAAAAAAAAAAGACTGAAAAAGACTGCTGTGCTAGAAAAAGTAATGGCCTGGATTAGCCATAAAAACTAATAACCAAATGCTAAATGATTTAGAATGTAAATAATGAGCTGTAGCTTAGGATGCTTATTTGTTTTGGGAAGTGTCTGGTAAACTTGGAACTGATCTGTCCAAGTAGGCTGACATGCTCTTGGTCCCCTCCCCTTGCTTCCTGAACATTATACTCTCAAGGAATGTAGGTTATAGAATAGCCTAGCCAAAACATAAACAGGAAGCTATAAAACCTGCTGTTACACATTCTAAAGATAGGGATAGGAACTGGGCCTGTGATTTCAGTATTATTAAAAAACTTCCAGATGAGGAAATAAGCTCAATGCAAGTCAGCACCTCTTCCACTTCTAGTCATAGAGAGTTACCTAAATCACTCAGAAGCTATGTGACTTGCCCAGGATCATACAGTTAGGCTGTGTCAGAAGTTGAAATTGAACTGGCCTTCCTGAGTTCCATTCAGTCAATAGACATTTATTAAATGCCTACTATTCTTTAGACACTGTGTTAAGTGCTGAGGATACAAAAAAAGGCAAAAGACAGTCCCTAACCTTAAGCATCTCACAAGCTAAGGGGAAAAACAATACAGAAAGAAGCTGAAAAGGGAGAGACAGTGGGGAGGAGAAGAAGGAGGATGCCCAGCCCAGAAGCAAGATAAAAAGTCCTGCAGTCAGGAGGGAAATGAATTGGCTACTCTGGGCACCCTTCTTAAGTGGAATAAGCTAGGAGGAGCTCTCCAATCTGAGGGAGGAAGGGGCCTTTGGGGCAAAAGGTACTGAGGAGGGTATGAGTTTCAGAACTGATATATAATGAGTATGATCAGTATGATGATCAGTATGATGTAGAACATCACAGTTCCCAAACTAACCTCTTATGGGCTATGTAATGTTCTGAGTGATCTGTGCCCTTGAGCTCATAATTGATGACCTTTGCTATAGGTAAAAGTGATATTTCATAGAATCAGGACAGAATTTGCTGTAGGGGAGTAGTAGTAATAAGCTAGTATTTATATACTGTTTTAAGGTTTGCAAAGTGTTTTACAAGTATTATTGTGTTAACAATCCTAAGAATAGGTGGTATTATTATTATTAGTGATATTTTACTAATGAAACTGAGGCTTGGGGAAGTTAAGCAACTGACCAGAGTTACACAGCTAGTAAGTAAGTGTTCAGGTCTTCCTGACTCTAGATCCAGTGCTCTACCCACTGGCCACTTAGCTGCCTAACTAAAAAAGAGGGGTTGGGTCAACCTTTTAGGTAATTTTGATTACATTTTTGAGCAAATACAATCAACTATAGTTGATAGCCCTCCAAACTTCCTCCTCCATCTTTATTGATTTTCTTCTTCCTTCTGGAGCCCAAAGCTATGTTGGAAAGAGAAGAGACGTAGGGAAGTAAGAAGGCAGTACCATTCCCATTCTGTCTCCTAGACTTTGCTACTTCTTCACAAGGTGAAAACTCATGAGGCAGTATTTAAGTGAAGACTGAATTTTTTTTCTTTGACATTAAGATATTAATTATATTTTACTTTCCATCTAATTTTTTCCCATCACATTTCTCCCCATTTCTTTGATTTTTGTGCCTTGGTATGATCACATGATGGAAAGAAAGGGAGCAATAGGTGGTCTTGAGGGAAGAGAGCATGATTTGATCATCTCACTTCCCTATATTTTTCTTCTGGTAATATCTTTTTTCCCCTACATAAGATTAACCAAATTGTTTTGCTTTTAATTTCTTATCTATCATTTTATTTTCCCCTCCCTTGTCTTATTCTTTCTTTGAAAGCTTTCATTGCTTTGGGATCTGTTCCAGGAAGGACCCAAAGGTACAAGAGAAGCTGGCTAAAAGCCAATTTCATTTAGGTTTTATTTGGGAGAAAAGTATTGAGGAACAACCACTCACTCCATCTCACATGAATAGTTTTTTAAATTCTATTTATTTATTTATTAAAAGTAGACAACTGACTGAAAAAGGAAACTGAATAAAATAACCTGATCTAATAGCTTTTGTTTCACATAGGCTACATTGTGCACTTGGAGCTCAGCTTTGGGATTAGGCAATGAGCCAGGAGTGTCATGTAATTCTAAACTAAGAGATTGGGGCAGTGACCAAGACGCCCACGGAAGGCCTTTTGCCAAAAGCCCTTGAGTTCTGCTGGGCAAGAATCTGATTAGGCTAATGCCAGAAGCTGCTTTCTTTGGATGCCTCAGCATTTCTTTCTAAACTCATAATGGTAACAGACTGTCCTCTCAATACAAAGGCTGTCTTACTGATTCAGTCAAGAGGGCATGCATTTTGAGTTGGTTTTTAGAGTTGTAGGATTTCTGTTGATCTATCCCTTACACTCTTGCCTAATTGGTCGCTGTGCCTGGAAGCTCACATATGTGAGATGGCAGGCCTAGGTTAGGGCCATGGTCTTATAGGACTAACGAAACCTCCATCCCCCATTCCAGTAAAGGAATACTAAATTGTTTGGTGATAAAAATTCTGAGAATGTTCCTAGGATCCCTTTATTGCTATTCAGTTGTGTCCAACTCAGTGATCCCATTCAGAGTTTTCTTGGCAAAGGTACTGAAGTGGTTTGCCATTTCCTTCTCCAGCTCATTATACAGATGAGGAAACTGAAGTAAACAGGGTTAAGTGGCTTGCCCAGGATCACACAGCTAGTAAGTATCAGAGTTCAGATTCAGACTTAGAAGATGAGTCTTCCTAACTCTAGGCCTGGCACTCTATCCATTGCGCCACCTAGCTGTCATATTAAACAGTGTGAAATTCAAGAGTTGAGAATGAAAATTATTCCTCATTAGTGAGCCAGAATTCATTTGTATATATTTCAGCATTAATTAAAATGACAGTTTAATCTGGTAAATGAGTTCCCAGAAATAGTCCCAAGGTGGTTGGTAATAATGTTATTGGTTAGTCCCAAGATGGTTAGTAAGAGTTAATAAGTTGTTGGTTAACATAAGGGGATTGTGAATGATTTCTTTTTAAATCTCTCTACCTGACACCATAATGTAGTGGAAAGAAGGGCGAAACTCAGAACTAGAAAACCTGAATACAAGTCCTAGCTTCACAGTTCACTAGTTGTGTGATGTTGTGTAAACCAAATAAACTCTTTGGGCCTGTTTTCTTGTCTGAACATTGAATAGTCCTTATACTACTACTCCCACAGGGTCTTTATGAGGATTGAATGAGATGATGTGGATTAAGCACAGTTCCTTTGTGACCCTGTGGACTCTACTGTCCATGGAGTTTTCTTGGCAAAGATATTGGAATGGTTTGTCATTTCCTTCTCCAGTGGATTAAGGCAAAGAGAGGTTAAGTGACTTGCCCAGGGTCACACAGCTAATAATTGTCTGAGGCTGAATTTGAACTCAGATCTTCCTGACTTGAAGCCCAGTGCTCTCTCCACTGAACCACCTAGCTTCCTAGACACATCATAGTAGGTGCTTAATAAGTGTTTATTGATTGATTGGGCAAAGCCCTTTTGACTCAACAACAGGAACATTTACTAAACAGGCAACTTGTGAGGAGCTGAGGATACAAAGGATATAAATTGAAATAACTCCTGCCCATAAGGAGCTTACATTCTTCTTTGTAACTTTGGGCCACTAGATAAATGGAGGAGTTTCTCATTTGCCTCTCTACCTTTGAGAATGAGTAGACAATGAAGACTTCTAAATCAATAAAATGGTCACAGGTTACCCTTTGAGGGAGGTCAATGGTAATGGTGGTGGGGGAATTGTGAGAAGGTAAGAAGTTAAAAATCATCTTTTATTTTTTAAAAGAGGATTTTAAAGTTCCACAAGTAGCTATTTCTTTTTTAAATTTGGAGGCAATCTGGGTTAAGTGATTTGCCCAGGGTCACACAGCTAGTAAGTATCTGACGCTGGATTTGAACAAAGTCTTCCTGACTCCAGGGCAGGTACTCTATCCGCTATGCACCTAGCTGTTCCTACAAATTGCTATTTCAAAGAACTTGGCAAATGCTACTTTTTAATTTATTTTTTTATTTTTAGTAACTATTATTTAATTAAAGTAGGACAGCGGAAAAAGTAGGACATTAGGCTATACATAGGACATACGTTCAAAAACTGACCCTACTTCCAGTGTCCAGAAAGTTAGCATATTATTCACTATGTTCACCCAGTAAGAGACCACACCGGTTCCCTAGTAATAATACAGATGAATGCAACACTTTGTCACATGATATACAAGGGTTCTCCAAAAGTCAAAGGGCATTTCCAAGCTATTAAAGTGTGAAGCCACATTAGAACTTTTGGGACACCTTGTATATGTCATAAGGGACTAGCCAATGGAGGATCCGTTCTTGGAGCATGAGGGTTTGGTGAGCCTACCAGATGTGGCCAGCCTCTCTATTCCACATAAATAGAAACATATTTCTCCCCTAGTTCCTACAGGTGATAGGCGAAATTCTATAGCTGAAGAGAGCAGCTTGTATGAGCTTCGTTGAAAGCCTGTGGGACAGCCTTCACAGAGCACCAAGCCTTGTTTTTTTTCTTCAACTTTCAGGACGCTTGTTGTGGGTAAAAGTTTGATCCTGCCTGGGTTCCCTGGGTAGGACCTAGTCAATTCTCCATAGGCTGTAGGTGTAAGGGATTGTTTATTTAAACTTCTCTCACTCTACTGCTTGGAACAACAACAACAAACAACAACAACAACAACTCCACACCTACTTGTCTGGGCATTGAATGTTCTTCCTCAGTTTTGGTTGTTCTGCGCATCAGCCTGGAGGCTTACTGGGTGTGGCCAGTTTCGGGTTGCATTTGAGGTTTCTGGAGAAAGGGCTGTTGGTTGGGTCTGTTTAGGCTTGGGTTTGTTTTGTTTTTTAGTCCTGGGTTTTTCTTTTTTATTTTTATTTTGAGGGAGGAGGTTGTAATTTTTTAATTGTGAGAGGTCCAGTGAACTCATTTGCATGCTCACTGGGAGATAATTACATGTCTATCTTGAGTCTCCTGGGTCTGTTGGCACATAAGAAGGCGTTTATAGGTACACGGTGGATATGAAATGATTTTCATCAGCTCTCCGCCTGTTCAGCTATGTGCCTAAAGCTTTGAAGTGTGGGAACAGCACAAGCTACCTTGGGACATTGGGCTGGATGCCTTAATTTGCATTCTTCTGTTTGACAACAAACAGGGTGGCTTCCCATGTAGAAGCAATGTACCCTTGGGCTAAGCAGCAGACTGGAAACCTAGGGGCAGTCCCACCATCATCATTATCATCCTCATCATCAATATCATAGCTAACATTTATATAGCACTTTAAGGTGAGCAAACATCTTACAGATATTCTTCCTTTTGGTCTTTCTTCCTTTCTTCCTCCCTTCCTCCTTTCTTCCCTTCTTTCCTTCTTACCTACTTTCTTCCTCCTTTCATTCACTCTTTCTTTCCCTCCATCTCTTCCTTGTCTCTCTTTCCGTCCCTCCCTCCCTTCACTCCTTCTTTCTCTCTCTTTCCTCCTCTCCATCCCTTCCTTCTTTCCTTCCTTCCTTCTTTCTTTCCTTCCTTCCTAGTTAAATGCTAAGACTCCAGGTGAATTACCCTTCCTATGTCTAAGCTGCATCCTTAGACACTGCTTGGACAGACAGTAGTAACATGGACAATAGCAAAGTATTTGTAGGTTTTTATGTTTGTCTCCATGCTCTTCAGTAAATCAAACTGGAGTAAGACAGTCAGTCAAGTGCATTCAGTATGCCAAGTAGTAACTTGGCACAAAGCAAGTCCTAGCTTTGGAGTCAGAATATCTGGGCTTAAATTCTGCCTCTGACAGTGTGGACCTCGGGCAACTTACTTTACCTCTGTGGTTAATGGTTCCAACCCCCCCTCCCCACCCCATTTGTCAAATTGAGTAGATGGTCTCTGAGGTTCCTTTTAATTCAAAATCTAAATCCCTCTATAGAGATTGCCAGCTAGAGAGGACCAGTAAACTTACTTTCCAATTTGGTTATTTGGCATGAGGTTAGTGTTTTTGAGAGAAGTTCAGGACATTTAATCCCATTTCTGCTCATGATACCATTTCAGTTTTAGAAGCAAGTTTTCCTGAAACTTGAGCATAAGCAGACCATGTAATAATAATAATGATGATGATAACAATCACTATTATTTATACAGCACGTTAAGGTTTGCAGAAGCACTTTACATGTTACTTTAGAGATGTCAAACATTCAGCTTACTACATGAGGCCTACAACACTTCCTCTCTAGAAGGAACCAGAATAGAATATAATTGGGAAATATTTAACAAAATAAATAAAAGTACAATAGAACATAGATAATATCAATGTGGTTTTCTAAGTCAATATGTCACCCTCAGGAATCCTTATTTATATGGTGGCCCTCATTTCTATTGAGTTTGACACCACTGTGTTATATCATTTAATCCACATTTTACAGTTGCCTTACCTGGGTCTCTGAATAACAAGTAAGAAAATTGTTACCTCTTATGGGAGGCAACTTAATACAGTGGAAAGAAGGAAAGAAGAAAGGAATTAACACTTATGTAGTACCTGCTGTCTGCCAGGCACTGTGCTAAGCACTTTACAAACGTGATCTCATTTGATCTTCACAATAGGTGTGTTGAGGTTTAGGGGTTTAGGGGTGCTGGGACCTCATTATCACAACACCAGGATCCTGCCTGAAAGAATTCAACTCAAGCCTTCTTTCAGCCAAAGACAAGGTTTATTAGAACATCTGCCATAATGGACAGACTCTTAAGGAGTTTGAACATTAGTAAGCTTTGACTAGAATCTGAGCAATGGCTAGATTTTAAGATTTTAAGAATTTAAGCAGAGGCTAGATTATAAGAATCCGAGCATTTTAAAGGAGACAAGGTGGGCCTTATATACAGAAAGACTATGGGAGGGATCTAGGAGTGGCCAAGTAGTCTATAAGGTAATAGAACTCCAGGGAAGGGAACACGAGGCCAAGGTAGAATGAAGCCTACATAGGATTAAGGGTGGGAAGTGGCCTGAGGCCATAGGTTAAGGGTAACAGAAAATTGGGAGACTGGGTACAGCCACAATGAAAAGCTAGTTGATGGGATTATAGCCTCAGGCGAACCCCAGAGATTTGGCCAGGTGGGAAAGTCCAGGGTTTTTCCTTTTTGGGGTCTAGATCCCATCCTCATCAGATGTGCTAAATTTAGAGTTGTAGGACTTGGATTCATTTCCCATCTTTGTCTCTTATACTATCTGTGTGATGCTGGGCAAGGCACTTAACAACTCTGTATCTCAGTTTCCTCATCTGAAAAATGAGGGGTGTTAGAAATACGCTTGACACCTAAAATTTAGTATCAAGAAAGTTTATTACAGAGAAAGTCCAGAGGATTAGACGTTTCTGGCCAGAAGTGGGCTCCACCCCTCTTCAGGAGGGATGGGCCCTGAGTGCAAGGGCAAGCTTGCTTTTATACATTCAAATTCGGGTGCGAAACCTTCCAGGCCCGGATTGGTCCATCCCTTCCAGGGTTACACCCCTCTTTACATGTTTCCCCTTGATATGCTCAAGTATGTTCCCCCTTCCTTGGTCATGCATCCCATGACTCATTAATGAGGCTGTAATTTTATGTGTGGTGTGTCAAATAATAGTAATAAAGTTCATTAAGCAGGCACACTAAGATTTTTCCGGTGTCCTCAGGTTGACCCTAACTGGTCTAAGCTGGCCCGACCCTCATCTTGAATTTGGAGTCTTTTTGGAGCCTTCGACTTACTTCTTATCCATTAAGCCCTGGCCCACCTACAGTGTACTACTTCCTGGAATTGTTCTTTAAATCTCTGCATTATTCTCTTTCTCTGTGGAAATTTAACCCTTACCTGACTCTCACAGGGGTATGAACTAGATTGTAAGGGACTTCTCAGCTCAAAATCTAAGATCCTATTTTACAAAAGATAAAACTTCTTTTAAAAATTTTTTTCCCAATTGTAAAATTTTTTGACATTTTAAAAAAATTTTAAGTTCCAAATTCTCTTTCTTCCTCCCTACCTCCCCTTCCCCTTCATTGAGAAGGCAAGTAATTTTATATAGTTATTCATGTACAATTATGCAAAACATATTCCATATTCGCCATGTGAAAGAAAACAGAACAAGCCCCCCCCCCAAAAAAAAACCCAAACCAAGAAAAATAAAGAAAGTTAAAAGAAAAATATGCTTCAATTTGCAGACTCCATTAGTTCTTTCTCAGGAGGTCGGTAACATTTTTCATCATGAGTCTTTTGGGATCATCTTAGATCATTATGTTGCGGAGAAGAGCTGAGTCATTCACAGTTGATCATTGTACAATATTGCTGTTACTATATAATATTCTCCTGGTTCTGCTCATTTTACTTTGCATCAATTAATGTAAGTTTTTCCAGGTTGTTCTGAAAGCGTCCTGATCATCATTTTTTTATAGCACAATAATATTCTATCTCAATCACATATCATGACTTGTTGAGATTCCCCATTGAGGGGCATCCCCTCCTAATGCTTTGCTACCACAAAAAGAACTGCTCTAAATATTTTTGTACATATCAGTCCTTTTCCCTGCCTTTTAAAAAAAATTTCTTTGGGATACAGACCTAGAAGTGGTATTGCAGGATCAAAGGGGAAGCATAGTTTCATAGTCTTTTTTAGCATAGTTCTGAATTGCTCTTCAGAATGCTTGGATCAGTTTACAACTCCACCAACAATGCATTAATGTCCCATTTTTTCCATATCCCCTCCAACATTTGTCATTTTCCTTTTCTGTCATATTAATCAATCTGACAGGTGTGAGATGGTACCTTAGAGTAGTTTTAATTTGCATTTTTCTAATCAATAGTGATTTAGAGCATTTTTCCCCTATGACTATAGATAGTTTTGATTTCTTCCTCTGAAAACTGCTTGTTCATATCCTTTGACCATTTATCAATTGGGAAATGGCTTATATTCTTATAACTTTGAGTAATGATGTCTTTATCAGAGATATTTGCTATAAAAATTCCCCCTCCCCCCAGTTTTCTGTTTTCCTTCTAATCTTGTCTGCATTGGTTTTGTTTCTGCAAAAACTTTTAAATTTAGTATTATCAAAAGTGTTCATTTTATATTCCATAATACTCCCTATCTTTTGTTTGATCACAAATTCTTCCCTTATCCTTAGATCTGACAGGTAACCTATTTTCCATGCTCCTCTAATTTGCTTATGGTATCACCCTTTATGTCTAAATCACATACCCATTTTGACCTTATCTTGGTATACTGTGTGAGATGTTGGTCTATACCTAGTTTCTGCCAAATTGCTTTCCAGTTTTCCCAGTAGTTCTGGTCTCAAAAGCTTGGATCTTCGTGTTTATGGAAACACTACGTTACTATGCTAATTTACCACTATGTCCCTAATCTACTCTACTGAACCCTCACTATTTCTTAGCCAGTACCAGATTGTAATGTAACAACCCTGCAAATTAAATGCTATTATTATCCTTATTTTGCAGTTAAGGAAACTGAGGCAAACAGATGTTAAATGACTTGCCCAGAGTCAGAATTTTAACTCAGGTCTTCCTGACTCCGTGTCCAGCACTGTATCTATTGTGCCACCTATGATGCTTTGTACCATCATACATCTCTTCAAATCCTTAAAAATCTGACTCTGCCCTCTTTATACATGCCACAAGGTATCCCATGCCTCAGACTGTTTTTTCCAAACTCTCTTCTGCTTTCTCCAAGTTCTTAGCAATTATATTTCCACATGGAACTTCATTATTCTCTTACTTCATTATTTGTTTGGCCTTGAATCACCATTATGGGATATTTGTATTTATGGGTTTTTTTTTTTTGGTTGTTTTTTCGTTTTTTTTGGTGAGGTGATCGGGGTTAAGTGACTTTCCCAGGGTCACACAGCTAGTAAGTATCTGAGGCTGGATTTGAACTCAGGTCAACCTGACTCCAAGGCAGGAGCTCTATCCACTGCCCAATCTACCTGCCCCATTTATGGTTTTCAAAGTCCATGATTTTAGAAGAGTTGATCTTAATAGTTTGCTGACGAACCTAGGGAGTTGACTTGGCTTCATAGATTGGATTAGACAGCCAGTCCTTGTATTTCCCCTAGCCCTCACTCTCTTTCTCTCTTCATTACTATTATTCTCAAAAATAGGAAGTTGCCCTGGACACATGGCATTGTGCTGGTGACTTCAAGAAAAATAAAGAAGAAACCTCTTTCTTCTTATGTACAACCCCAGAGAAGGCAGTCACTTTGATCTTTAACAAATGCTGTTTTGAAAACATTTGGCTTATTTTGCTCTCTTAGTGCTGTTGGCTTTTATGCCATTTCCTTTTAGATTTAAATGGGGTTTTTGTGTTCTTTGCCACAGTGAGTTGAGAGTGAGAAGAAGATGGGTTCAAATCCTGTTTTTGATACTTTTGACTAGGATAGCATTAGGCAAGTCACAAAACTTTCTGGGCTTTACTTTCTTCACCTGTAAAATGAAGGTTTTGATAAATTGATTTCTAAGGTTCTCTCTAGAATATAAGATCTTTAATCTATGATCCTTAGCTGGGAAAGGGAATTAAGGAGAGGAAAGGTAGAAAAGACTAATTGGGGTAAAGGGTAGAAGCAGGGAAATGATGGAAAAGACACAGATGGAGTTTAGAGAAGAAAGATGGCAAAAGAGGAGGGGGAAGACTTTGGCAGCTTCTACTCCCAACACCGCAATTTTTATTTTGGCATCTTGATTAATTCAAATTCTAGGCTTCCATGAGTCTTCCATGTGTTCCTAAAGCGATTAAATAGTCCCAGTGATCCCAAGGAAGCTATTATTTTCTTGGATGTGTTGGGCAGGGAGGCTGTCTTTTATAACCATATCCTTTTTCTTCCTCTTTTCTAGCTGGTTACTGCCCTTCCTTCCACTTCAGTCACTGCAAGTGATTTGAAGCTTTCAATCCTCTTGATCTAAGTATCATTGCCATCTTATCTTGGTTGCTTTGATTTGGTGGTTTCCTTCCTTCAATTGTGTGCTCCCTTCCCCTCACATCTTCTCAAAAAAAAAATACTTATTTTCCCCACCTGCTGGGCCACAGATGCCCTAATCTATGTCTTTTACAAAGAATTTGACTAATTTAATCATCCTAATGATTTTGCTGAACAGGAGAAGAAAGCTGTCTGAAGGGGAAAATCATGAGTTTGGTTCCGACCCAAAATATACAGCCTATGTCCTAAAGGGTTGTGTGACTCTAGTGGCAAATTACTAACAAAATATGGTTTGTTAAATTTGTTCTGTTGCTTTAAGAGCATTTAATGAAGAAGTTTCTCAGACATCTGATAGGTTTCTGGGAATTGTCAATATTTCGTATTCTTCTTTTCTCGTGTGGGAGGAAAGCAGGCCCAGGAATCTATATTCAATTTAGCTGGTTGAGGCCTTGCAGATGTAGTGAGAATGGACTCATGAAACATAAAATAATCCTCAGAAGAACGGTCTGAATTTATATTCCATATACTTCATAGCAGAATACCTGGATTTGGTGGTATTTTCTAAGCACAAAACAGCACAAGATGAAATCTCATTAAAGGAGAAGCCTAGGTTATGAGTAATGGGTGGATATACAGAAAGAGTACAGGCCATCTACTTTGTATTTTTAAAGGTGGTCTCTAGTTGCCCTGGCCTGGAATATTGACTATATCCCAGCATTCATTTTCTTATACATACAGCTCAACACAATAACCTTTACTCTTATTCTCTGAAAAGAGGAACAAATAATTTTTTTTTTTGGTGCTATTGAATCAGAATGGGGAAAAGCTTCAAAAGGTATAAAATTCAGAAATTGAAGATTTGTATTTAAAGAGTAAGAAACTTAGCACTGGACCAGAGGCAATTTTGGGGGCCAATAATTTCCACCCTTTCATTTTATAGATGAGGAAACTGAGGCCCAAAGAGGCTAAGTGACAGTAAGTGGCAGACTGAATTTGAACTCAGGCTCTTGGACTTCATCTTCAGCTCCCTTTCCACTGTATCATGCTGTTTTCAGTTGTATATGATATTTATCATAAAATAAATATAGGATAACTCTCAATACCCTGGCCCTTTTTCTTAACCTTTTCAGATCTGAAGAATTCCACACATATTGAATTGTCCAGTTGATCCATAGTAATTTTTCCTTTCTCCTTTATTTGAACTGAGGGAAATTCATGCTAAGGTGGTATGTTCAGTCAGCAGTATCGTTATCAAAAATCCCAAACCACCATTGTGGTCTGCTTCTCAGTGCAAGGATTCTTAACCTAGGGTCTATGAGTTAAAAAAAAATGACAATTGTATTTCAATATAATTGGTTTCCTTTAGTATTTTATATTATGCATTTTAAAAAATTATTCTGCAAAGAGTTATACAGCCTTCACCAGACTGCCGAAGGGGTCCGGGACACGCAAAAAAGTTAAGAACCGCTATCTGTCTATTTGTCTGACTTGGGCAACTTGATAGGTAATTGGGGAAAAAAAGGGAATGCCATTTTTCATGATGACTACAGGGGAAATGGACAACATGGTGAGAGAGTGAGGGAAGGAAGCACTAATCACAAAACTCAGTAGTGATGGAGGAATATGCACTGCTTCTGCTCATAGTAGGCACTTTACAAATATTATTTACCCTCTGCCTGTCACTAGGGTATTGATTGAGAGCCATCTAAATGGCAAACTGGATGGACATTGAGCCTGGAATCAGGAAGACCTGAGTTAAAATCCAGCCCTTAGATCTGTGTGACCCTGGGCAAGTCACTTAACCTCTGTCTGCCTTAGTTTTATCAACTGTAAAATGGGGATAATAATCACACCTACCTCCCATGGGTGTTGTAAGGATCAAATGAGATTTTTGTAAAATGCTTAACTGAATGCCTCAGTCTAGTAAGTGCTTAATAAAAGTTTGTTTTCTTCCCTCCCTTCCTCCCTTACTTCATTCTTTCTTTCCTTCCTTCCTTCCTATTCAGCGGATAAATATTTAGCCTTTTCACTTTTCATTTCCTCTTGGATGATTGCCTATTGCTGATATGTCCATTAAAAACAACATAGTCCCTGACCTCAAGGGATGGTCAGTCTAACAGCTTCAATAGAAGGTGACCTGACTAAAGAAAAAGAAAGCTAGTCACAAGCCAAAAACTTCGGTGGTAGAATGTGAGTTCCTCGAGGGTTGGGACTGTCTTTTGACTTTCTGTGTATCCCCAGCATTTAGCACAATGCCTGGCACCTAGTAGGTACTTACTAAATGCTTGATTACTGACATTGAAAAAAACCTTTAAAATTTTGCCTAAAGTTAGGTTTAGTGAGTTTTAATGAATTCTTTTTTTCTTTGCTCTCCCTAGGGCTAATCTAATTTTCTTGCCATTCATGGCAAAAAGTTTTCTACTCTTATGTTATCAAATCTCTACCCTCCAGAGATGAGGGTGAAATATGATGCTGATTAGGAGCAATTAGCTGTGCCCAAGGAGATGATGTTTTCTGGGAAAAAAAGAACATAATCTACGTTGTGATCTGGTGTGGTGTGCCAGGTCAAGTTAAAGTTCATACTTGGATGCTTGGGGCAAGGCAAGAAAAGAGTTAACCCAAAGCAGTGACTCCAAACGAGGGAAGCTGGAATAAAGCCAGAGAGAAAACATGTAAAAGGGGGCCAGGAGCAACAATGAATTCAGTATTAAGATCTATATTGTTTCCTTGTTTAAGTGTTTATTAAATACCTGTTATATGTGCCAGGCACTGTGCTAATTGTTTTAAAATACTATTTTATTTGATCTTGACAACAACCCTGGGAGGTAGGTGCTATTACTATCCCCATTTTACAGATAAGGAAACTGAGGCAGCCAAAAGTTAAGTGACTTGCTCAGGGTCACACAGCTAGTGCCTGTGATCTCAATGTGTCTGAGGCCAGATTTGAACTCAGGTCTTCCTGACTTGGAGTCTAGCACTCTATTCACCATGCCGTCTATTTGCTCCAGATTGTGACTGGAGCAAGCTGACACATGGAGATTGGGTTGCACTTTTTGAGTTTCATTTTCCCAGTGCAGCGGTGTCAAACTCAAAAAGAAACAGGGGCCAGTAATTCACCCAAAAAGATCCCTGAGGGCCTTAGATTGCCTTAATTAAATTGAATTAAATATGTTACCTTAATTAAAAGCGTAATGTTACCTGTGTTTTCTAGTAGTTCTATTTATTTTGTTAAATATTTCCCGATTACTTTTTAATCTGTTTCAGGTTGCCTAGGGAGTATTGTGGGTCATGTCTGACACCTCCATATGATCATTTCACTTTTTCTCTATGTATGTATCTGTGGTAGTCATGCTTAGAGCAATCCATGAAATGACTAGTATGGATGCTGCCTTATTCTGAGTCTTTTTTTTGAAAAGTCTCCCTTACTGCCTTTATTATTGTTTTTATTTGGGACTCAGAGGATAATATGATGATAGATTTCAATTTGGAAGGGACCTTAGAGGCCATCTAGTTTAACCAACTGATTTCACAGATGAGTTCTCGGAGAATGAGAGGGGCAATATGAGTTGCCTGGGGTTATACAGTTTCAGAGGCAAGATTTGAACTCAGATCTTCCTACTCCATGTCCATCAAGCTTTCCATGGGATCAAGCTGCTTTTATATGTAACACAGTTCAACACAGATACTCTATAAATGTAAATCCTAGCTACAACCAGACTCTATTAAAGTTTAATAATTTGTTAATTATTAGGGAAAGATTTGCTATGTGCACGCTTAAACTCATTTTAATAGAACTTTGAGCTCTCCTTTGTGAGGTGGGAATTATGACTGTTACTTTAAATGGACATTTAATGAGGTTTTGATATTACCCAACTATAATGACAGCCTTCTGGAAGATTATATACCTGTGTGACCAGCCAACCAAGAGAACCTGGGGAAGGGGACAGCCCTGGTAATGGGAGCTGTGGGTGGTGGAGAAAGCTTGATTGGGCTCAAGGCACAGTAAGTCATCTTAGTTCTGTAAAGCAGACAGCCCTTAGACAGGGTTGACAAACGTAATGTGTGCCTCAGAAGGGAGATCAGTCTTTGGACAGACAAGCTTGTAGACTTTGAGACTTAGAAGGAACCTTAGAAGCCATGGCAGAGGAAACAGGCCCCAGCAGGCAAAGTGATGTACTCAAGGTCACCCAGGTAGCAAGTAACAGAGCCAGGTTTTGGCTTCTGGTCCCCTGACTCTAGTCTACTTTCCACTCCGGCTCTCATGGATTGGCCAACAATAGGTCCCAGCCCAAGCCCAGTTTAGTGGTCATTGTTTGGGCCTGATTGGCACAGAGTGAATGTAAATAGCAACTGTTTCTGTTTTGGCCAGAAAACTCGAGGGCCTTCCCCTCCCAGACTTTTTCTTTCTTTCTTTTTTATGACTAGGTAAAGTGGCCATTGTCTGCCTCATTTCTTTTTTCTTTCTTTCTTTTTTTAAATATGAAGCAATTGGGGTTAAGTGACTTGCCCAGTCACACTGCTAGTGAGTGTTATGTGTCTGAGGTCGGATTTGAACTCAGGTCCTCCTGACTCCGGGGCTGGTGCTGTATCCATTGTGCCACCTAGCTGCGCCCTCATTTCTTACCTAGCCTTAATCACTGAATGGGCTTTGCCTCAGTCAAACTGAGACGTGTTAAAAAGGCCAAGGTTTCCTACTGCATTCAGGGCCATTTCCAATCATCCTGATCTCTATCTTCCCTCTGGACCCAGATGACTGCCAAGGAGAAAGTGAGGCTGGTGACTTTGCACAGCTCTCCCTCACTTAAATCCAATTCACTTGAATGTCATGGCATCACCTCCCTGATGTTGTGGTCGTCTTTGGGAATGAAGGACAAACAACAACAACTTTCCATTCTACCACACTGACTTTCAAGAAATGTCTGCTTTCCCTGGGGAGGAAGCTGATAGAAAAGGTGATGTCTTATTGAGGCTCTTGGCCTCTCCAGAGATCGACTTTCCTTGTCAGTTTAGAATAATGGTAGATGAAAAAGCGGAACTCTAGTGAAGGATAGCCACAACTGATCCACGCATATGCTTCAAATAAGCCTTTCCCATAGAGAAATGTACTAAGATAATAATAATTTTCAATTCAATTCAGTAAACATTTATTAAGTGCCTACTATGTGCCAGGCACTGTGCTAAGCACTGGGGATCCAAAAAGAGGCAAAAGACAGTCCTTGATCTCAAAAAGTTTACAATCTAATGGAGGAGGCAACATACAAATATGTACAAAGCAAACTATATACAACACAAATAGGAAATCATTAATAGAGGGAAGGTATTGGAGTTAAAAGGGGTTGGGGAAGGCTTCCTTCAGGAGGTGGGATTTTAGTTGGAAGTTAAAGAAATAATAATAATAGTTATTATTATGATGTGTTATATCATGCTATGCTATGTTATATTTAACATGCTATGTTACAATTTATGTTGTAATTTAACATTATCATAATTATATATAATATAATAATTACATACCATATAATTATAATATATTTATTATTAATAATAATAATATGGTCACTTACATGGAACTTTAAGGTTTGCAAAGTGCTTTATATGTATCTTATCTAATAGCCCCCTCCTAATATAAAATCTTTGTCTCATTCTCATTTTCCCTCCATGGCTACTATTTCCTTGATCTCTCTTATATTTGACCTCTGGATTTCTTAAAAGAATAGTCTATAAATACTGCATACACTTTCTCACCAACCCCTCCTCCTTAACCCTTCCCAGTGTGGCTCCTAATTCTCCTATTCTACTAAACTGCTGTCTTTCTGAGTATCAGTGACTTCTTCATGATCAGATCTCTTGGCCTTATCTCATTTTCCCGTTCTTTGTGACCTCTCTGAAGCACTGGACATTCCTGAAGATAAGTCCTCTTGCTTTCTTGATGCTCTCCATCTCCATTGGCTTTTCTGACTCTGTTCTTTTCTGGTGGTTCTCCCTTATTTAACTAAACCTTAGCTGAGTCCTTAAATAAATGCATTCATTTCTTGAAGGTATAACAATACCTCTATTCTTTTTTTTCCCTTCTTTCTTCTCTATATCCTCTTACCTGGAGATCTCATCTAGAGTTTAACTTTTCCCTCTATGCAAATGATTCTCCAATCTATATCTCTAGCTTTCAAACTCTAGGCTGTGTTTCCAATGACATACTGCACAGTTCCACCCAGATGGGCCGCCTACACCTCAAAACGCAACATGTCTGAAATGGAATTCATTATCTCTACCTCCCCACACCCCTAGACCTGGCTCTTCTTCCTGACTTCCCTACTTCTGATGACTACACAATTTTCCTCATCACTCAGATTTGAAACCTGAAGGTCATCTCCCTGACACACATTATAAATCGAATCAAGTCCATTCCTTCTTTTCATTCTCAATGCCAGCAACCTAGTGCAAGACCTCATGACCTCTCCATTGTTACAATAGCCTCCCATTGATCTTTCTGCAGCCAGGTTCAATTTGCTCCAATTCAAAGCATGTGTTGCTATGAGATCATTCTTCCTAATTCAGAGATTTGAGAATGTCAGTTTCCCACTTATAAAAACAACCACAAAATCGTCAGTGGCTTTCCATTTCCTCATGAATAATCTTATCTTAGTATTCAAGGCTTTCTACAATTTAACCCCAAGTAATCTTTTCAACTTTATTTCCCATTGTTGTTGTTAAGTCATTTTTCAGTCATGAACTATTTCTTTTCCAGCTCATTTTACAGATGAGGAAACTGAAGCAAACAGGTTAAGTGACTTGCCCAGGGTCACACAGTTAGTAAGTATCTGAAGCCAGATTTGAACTCAGAAAAAGTCTTCCTGACTCCAGTCCCAGTGCTCTATCCACTATACCACCTAGCTGCCATATTTCCCCTCGTTCTCCTAGAAAATGTCTCACATATTCCCTTTTTTTATGCTTTTGCGTATCATTCCCTATACTTGGAATATCCCACCTCTTCCCCACCCATCACTTATTCATTTTAGTTCAATTCACAAAACATTTAAATGTCTGCTATATGCCAGGTTGGATATGGAAAAATGAAAAACTGATGAATTTAAGAAATTTTCAAGTAAGTAGGGAGATGAGACCTTTAGACTAGGAATTAAATGGTAGTTAGTATGTTTCATGCATATTCCAGTACTGAATTACTATCCATTGTAAAGCCTAATTTAAATTATTATTACTAATAATATTAATGTAGTAACATTAACAATAATATAAAAATAATAGCTAGTGTTCTCTCCAGGCTCCAGTGCTGACTGTTTGGACTTTCTCTCCCATTCACAGAAGCCTCCTCACTCTGGAAGTTTATTCTACCCCTGGATCTCACAATGAAAAGTACACCCTATCCTCTGATTGACTGGTTCCCCCCCCACCAAACCTTTATTTTAAAGCAGTCACCCTGGCCAGTCATGTCCTCAGTCCCCTCTAGACTCCACTCTACTCTCTGAACTTTCTCTACCATGCATTGGGTATATTCTTTCTTCCCCTCCTCACTTCCCCACTTTCAGCTTCCTTTTAAGTATTGTTTTCCCATATTGGAATATAAGCTCCTTAAGGATAGGATGGGCTTTCTGCTGGTCTTTGTATTCCCAGTGCTTAGCAAAATGTCTGGTATATAGTAAATACTTAATAAATGATTGCTGACTTGACTTAACTTGACTATCATTTACAGATATTATCTCATTTTATCCTCAAAACCACCTTGAGAGATGGGTTTTATTATTTTTAACCTCATTTTATAGTTGAGAAAACTAAGGCAGATAAAGGTTAGGTGACTTGCCCAGGGTCACATAATTTATGTGGCTAAGGCAAATGAGTTAGAGTCAGTAAATTAGGGTTTTGAGTACCTACTATATGTCAAGCATTGTGCCACACTCCAGGAATACCAAAAAAGTTTTTTTTTTTTTTTTTTTTTTAAAGAGGAGGAATAGTACAGAATTTGGAATCATAGAATTAATTTAAGTTCAAATTCTGGCTCTGCCACTTGCTGCCTGTGTCATTTATACTCACTGGGCCTTGGTTTACTTATTTGTAAAATTAGTAGATAACCTCTCAGATACCTTCTAGCTCTAAATCTATGATACAGAAAGCTTCCCCTAATTACCCTGGTGACTCTTCCTTTTGGTACTACCCATAGCACTTTGTTTTGTCTTTCTCTGATGCACTTATTATATGTAATTGTGTACTTATTTAACTAATATTTATTAAATGCCTACTAGATGCAGGGCACTGTGCTTGGCACTAAGAATACAAAGTCTAAACACACATTTCCTACCTTCAAGTTTATTGTGGGGATCAAATGTGATATTATACTTAAAAGGCTTTGTACACCTTGGCTATATACGTGACAGCTATTATTACCAGCACTGAGAACCACTGAAAGTTTTCTAGTGCTTAATGCACAATGCCTGCCACAAAGAGATAGGGACTGGACCTGTGATTTTGTTGGACTACAGAACTCCTTGAACTCCCCACTAGCCTTAGGGAGCTGTCCAGAGTACTTAGAGGTTGTGACTTCCCCAGGGTGACACAGCAAGTATGTGGTGTAGGTGGGACTTCAACTCAGGTCTTCCTGGTTCTGAGACCGTCCCTCTACCAAGTACCTCAATGATTGAAAAACCACAAAAAAGACTCTGGAATAAGAATGGAACTTCTAGGGGCCTTGATCTGTGAAAAATATGACGAATGAGGACAAAATCAAGAGAGATGAAATAAAAAGGAAGAATCTTTGTTGGTTACGTAGGGAAATGACTTTTTTATCTAAGGCCAAGGTGAAGGGGCAACATCCAGGATGGCTAAGGCAGTGGCAGAATGCAGTGTAGCCAGGGGCCAGAAGAGGCAATCTGGAGGGCTGGATCTAGGAAAGATGATTAAGAAGCAAGTTCAAAGGAGACCAGAAGCCTGAGGACCCTCATTTAATTGCTCAGCATCCAAACCAGTGCAGAAACCTGATGTTGGAGAAGTCCTCCCTTACTTGTAACTCTAGCTATTTCATGCTGTGTTTTTGTTGCTGTGCTGTTCATTTCTTAGTAAAGTTATAGCCCTTTAAATCTCTAAGCTTCTTGCACATTTGGAAGGAAGAAGGAAGCATAAAGTAGTAGAGGATTGGATTTGGATTCAGAGGTCCAGTTTGGAGGACCTGCGTTCAAATGTAAATCTGCTACTGTGTTATGATATTGGACCAGGAAGCTAAAAGCCTCACAAAGCAGTTGTAATAGATGATATCTAAGGTCCCTTCTGGCTCTAATTCCTTTGAACCATAACTAGATGTTTCCATCAACTGAGGAAGCATTGTATCTCTATTGCCCAAATTTGATGTTTAAATCAAGTAGACCAGCTCTAGACCTTAGGGAGACCTGGGATCATGAATATAGAACTGAAAGGGACCTCAGAGGTCATCTAGTCTAACTCCTTCATTTTTGCAGATTAAGTTGAGGACTGGATTAAGTGACTTGCTCCAGGTCACAAGGCAATGTTAGATGTGAGATTTGACCCAGATCCCCTGACACCAGAGCCAGATGTCTTTTTTTTTAATTCTAGCAAACTTTTATTTATTTATTTAAATTAATTTATTTTGATTTATCAACAATCACTTCCATATGTTTTTGAGTTTAAAATTTTTCTCCCCCTTCCTCCCCAAGATGGCACACGATCTGATATAGGCTATACATATACATTCCTATTAAACATATTTTCACATTAGTGATGTTGTAAGAGTTAGAACCAATAGGAGGAACCACCAGAAAAAGGAAACCAAACTCAACAGAAGAAAAAAAACAGCAAATAGTATGCTTCAATCTGCATTCAAACTTCATAGTTCTTTCTTTGGATATGGATAGCATTTTCCATCACGAGGCCTTGGGAGATGTCTTAGATCCTTATGTTTCTGGGAAAGGTTAAGTTTATTAATATTAGTCATTGCACAACATGGCTGTTAACGGTGTACAACATTCTCTTGGTTCTGCTCACTTCACTCAGCATCAGACCATACAAGTCTTTCCAGGTTTTTCTAAAGTCATCCTGTTCATCATTTCTTACAGAGCTCTTTCTGCTGTACCACTCCACCTGCTGTTTGGGTTCAAATCTAAGCTTTGTCATTTTAAGGTGAAAGACAGGGGTTCATAACCATCTTTATGTCATGACAGTGGCAGTTTGGTGAAGCCTATGGACTCCTTCTCAGGATAAATTCTAAAGTACATAAAATAAAATACATAGGATTACAAAGGAAACAACATATTGAAATTCAGTTATCCAAGTTTAAAAAAAAAAACCAAAACAAAACGAACAAAAAATAAATTCTTGGAACCCAGGTTAAGAATCTCTAAAGTCACCTTTGTGATTTCTGGCAAGATAATTAAATCTGCATCTTAGTTTCCTTATGTGTAAAATGAAAGGAGGGAATGAAGGAAGGAAGGAGGAAGAGGAGGGAGAAAAGGAAGGAAGGAGGGAGAGAAGGAAAGAAAGAAGAAAGGAGAGAAGGAAACAAGCATTAATTATATGTCAAGCACTGTGCTAAGCACTTTATAGGTATTATCTCATTTTATCCTCACAAGTCTGAGAGGTAAGTGCTATTATTGCTCTCATTTTGCAGTTGAAGAAACTGAGGCAAACAGAGGTTAAGTAACTTGCCCAGGGTCAGACAGGCAGCAAAAATCTGAGGCCAAGGGCAGCTAGGTGGTGCAGGAGATAGGGCTCCAGCCCTGGATTCAGGAGGACCTGAGTTCAAATGCGGCCTTAGACACTTGACACTTACTAGCTGTGTGACCCTGGGCAAGTCACTTAACCCCATTGCCTAGTCACAAAAAAAATCTGAGGCCAGATTTGAACTCAGATCTTTCTGACTCCAAGAGTGTGGACTAGATGATCTGTCAGGTGCCTTCCAGTTCTAACTGCATGACCTATGATAGAATGAGAAGCCAAGGAGAGAAGGAGCTGGATCCATTTGTGGACATTGATCTCTATCCCTGCTGTGATGGTCTCTGAACACTTCCCACCTATGCATCAGTCTCTCCTGGTAGTTCTGAACCAAGAAATTATCTGACTGTTTGTTTCTCTCTTTTTGGAACTCATGGAAAATTATTTTAAAAAATAGAAGTGGGGAAGAAGAGAAAAGGTTGCGTAGGTCAATTCTCATTTATTTCTTCACTTAGATGAAAAAAAAAAAAAGAAACTCATACATATGTATATCAGGGGTCAATGGAAGCTTGGTTGCCTAGTTCTGCAACAGAATGCCCATGAAAGTTAATGTTTAAAAACCAAGAAAAGAATGACTACCTCCTGTCCTCCATCTGTCCACCTCTGGTAATCAGCAAGATGAAACAAATCACTTTCTGCTCTACCTTCTTCCAGAATCAAACTTCATCTCCACCTTGCTCTGAAAGGGCAAGCTGGTGCCCCAGTAGGCCTACAGTCAGGAAAAGTTGAGTGCAAATCCAGCCTTAGACACTTATAATCTGAGTGATCCTTGCAAGTCATTTAACTTCTGTTTACCTCAGTTTCCTCAACAGGAACATAATAGTTAATAATAGCACCCACCTCCCAGGGTTGTTGTGAAGATCAAATCAGATAATATTTGTAAAAAGTGCTTAGCACAGTGCCTGACACATACTAGGTGCTCTATAAATACCTATTGCCTTCCCCCTACAATGCCCACAGTTTTGATATTTCTGTGATTTGTTTTGTGTGTTCTCCCCTAGATCAGTGATTGGCAAACTATGGCCCAAGGGTTAAATCCAGTCCTTGGCCTGTTTTTGTAGGGACTACAGAGCCATGCAAAGCTCTCAGTCAATCCTTGTCCTAGGTGATTAAAAAAACTCATGATTTCTCAAGTATTATTTTATTATATTTTGGTCCCAACACTTCCAGTTTTATAATGGAAGTCAGTGGGGAACATAGGATTTGATCTTCAGTAATTGGTTTGATGGACAGCCTTCAAGAACTCAGAGAAGCAGGTTTAATGACTTGGCCAAGGTTATAAAGGTAGGACATAGCTGAGCCATGTTTTTAACTCAGATGCTGTGACTATGACATCATTTTTCATCTCTAAAGGTTCTACCTCCCCCCTCCACCTCATCCTTTTTGCCCTGTGTGAGTGGAAGAAAATGGCTTTTTTTTCCTTTTAAGGTTGGCAGGGAATATTACAGTGTAGTGAGGCAACATGGTGAACTCGAAGTCAGGAGGATCTGGATTCAAATCCTACCTCAGATTCAGACTAGCTGTGTGACCCTGGACGAGTCACTCCACCTTTCTGACTCAGTTACCTTATCTGTAAAATGAAGAGATTGGACTCGATGACCTTCAAGTTCCTCCCCAGCTCTAAATCTATGATCTTAACATAACATCAATATGATATTGGATACAACTCTCTGTGGATAGGGTTCTTAACCTCAGGCCCAAGTTCTTGTTTGTTTTCTGATAATTCTATGTCAATATAATGAATTTCCTTTGTAACTGTATTTTATTTTATGTGGTAAAAACACTGTCCTGCAAAGGGGTCCATAGGCTTCACCAGATTGCCAAAGGGATCCATGACATTAAAAAAAAAAAAACAAGAACACCTACTCAATGGGTAATTTCCTTATTTGTTAAATGAAAGTGGTTTAATAAGATTGTCTTTAAGGTACCTTCAAGCAGCTCTGATTATCTCACAAGAATAAGGAGAAGGTTTCTTATTTTGAGGATAAGATAGATGGTAGTGTTGTTGGCCAGGAGTTATGGGGATAGTTCCTTCATTTTGATGATGGATTTATATTTGTTTCCAAAATTTTGAAAAGAGTATATTATATTCCTTGTCACTTCCATTTCAATCTCCTTTCACTATTTCCTCACCACTTTCGTAGGCTCAGTATCCATTTCATGTCCTCATTTCAGTTGGAAGTAGGCAAAAAGATAGTCCTAAATTGGTTTGCTGATTTCTTCCCCATCAGCATTGCTTGGGATGCTTAAGTTACCCAGGGGTCACGAAAACAGAGAGCTGTAATGTTGAGTAATGTGAGGCAAGACCCTCATTTTGAGAATTGCTAGAATACTTTTTCTTACACTATTCAAAAACTCAGTCCAAAAATCTTTGATATGCTTTTCTGATCTTCAATAGACAAATTGCTCCCCCAATCTATGAAACTATAAGGGTCAGATTCTTTAAGAGAGATGGAAAGAATTACACTGGACACAACCATTAAAGAAATCATGCTTCTCCCATTTATCCTCAGGATGACTTTGATCAATGACAGTGATCTGAATTAACGTGCCATCTGTCTGGCCTTTGGGAAGTTGGACATAAAACTATTTCTGTGTCCTTTGACTGACTCTGGCATTCTCTTTTATAACACTCCTATTTTCCCTTCCTGGAAGGAGAATGAGCACAATTGGTCATGCATATGTGGTCATACATATGGGAAGAGGAGGGAGAAAGCCCACAGGATATGCTCATGTAGCACATAGCTTGGATTAACTATCCCAACTTCCACTTGCTCTGACAGGTTGAGTTCTCAGAGGGTGGCTATTTCATCCTTCCATGGATCTAGAGGTACCCTGATGGGTTAGGTATTTTCTTTCTAATTCTAGCTCATAAGCCCTCATTGGTGTGTTTTGTTTTGTTTTGTTTTGTTTTGGTCAGGACTGTCAATTGATTATCAATCAGCTAGTCCTAATTCACTTTTAGAAAAGGGCATTTGCTAAAAGGATATAGTAAGAACAGCTGGTAAAAAATTCCCCCAAAGTCTGTGACATACCCTCCCATTAGTGCATACAAAGTCTAGGGGAAAGTGAGTTCAGGCTTAAAGAGTATGTGGCAATTGAGTTATTCATAGCTCCTAGAAAGCCCTTTTGCTGGAATCTTCAAAATATTCCTCTTAGGTTTGGAGTAAGAAAGGGTTGGCATTGTGGGCACAGAATGGGTTGGGTAACTACACACCAAACCCATAGACTACAAGAAGAATCTGAGCCTTTACCCTCAAGAGGCTGAGCAATGTTAGGTGCCATAGAACCCAAGAGGAGTCTTGTTTGTTATGTGGCTAATGCCTCAGTGCGCCCTTTGCTTTTGGGTAGAACTTTAAAGAGTTGGGGTGAATGTTTGCTGTATAGTAGTGGTGTCAAACTCAAATAGAAACAAGGCCAGTAAACCATATATAAGAATCCCTGTGAACCACACATTGATTTAGAAAACCATATGATGACACTATCTATGCTCTATTGTATTTTTATTTGTTTTGTTAGATATTTCCCATTTTATCTGAATCTAGTTCAGGCCACACTGGGGAGTGGTGAGGCAATCCACAGGCAAGGGGACAGCTAGATGGGGCAGTGGATAGAACACCAGCCCTGGATTCAGGAAGACCTAAGTTCAAATCTGACCCTCAGACACTTGAAAGTTACTAGCTGTATGACCCTGGGCAAGTCACTTCACCCCATTGCCTCTCAAAAAAAAAAAACAACGATCCACAGGCATGTACTGGACACCCCTACTCTATAGTACATACTCTGGTACTTAATACTGAATAGGATCAGGCACTATCCCTGCACCCTGTTGTTGAACTTTTTTTTTTAATCCCTATCTCATGAAATTTTAATATCCAACTCCAAATATACTCCTTTGGCTGTAAGCATTTACATTTAACAAGCATTAAGCACCTACTGTATACAGAGTACCTTCCTAGGTACTGAAACATACAAATTAGACAAAACACATGCTGTCATGGAGACCATAACCTAACGGAGTGATTAGAGATAAGCACAGATAACTCTAATGTAGAATATCACATTTTACCAATAGCAGAAAGTCAGGACACAAATTAATTGCCAAATGGGTTGTATGAACAGCGAAAGCTTTGTGTTCAGGGGAAGGCTATGGTGGTTTGGAATAGCTTTTCAGGGAAGATAGGGGATATTTAACTTAAGTCCTGATGGATTCATAAGATCTGGACAGGTAGAGGAAAGAGGGGAGGCTTTCTATGTACAGGGTTTGGAATGTGCAAACCATAATCAGGGTACTGTTGAACAAACCACTTTAGCTGGTGGGAAGTTCATTTTGGATGAGATCAAGTCAGAAAAGTAGGCTAGGGTCAGTTTGTGGAAAGCTTTTAATGCCATGGTAAAGTTGATAATACTAAAGGTTGCCCCATTTTCTGGGACCCTATGTTCTAAGTTGGTGAGCCTTCCTTTATTTTAATGAAGTTACTTTTTCATAAACATCCCTAGACCTGCTTACCAAGGTAGTTGTGTTTTCATTCAGACTCCTGTGAAAAATAGAGTCTATCATTTTGTCTTCTGTTTCCTCACAGGACACACTTAAGTGGCTTCCCAAGTCTCCCAGGTACTGTGTTGGCCCTAACTGGAACCTGCAGGATTCCCAGTGGAGCTCATTAAAAGGAAAGGAAAATTTTCACCAAGGTTTTCTGTACAAACTCAGACCATCCAAAGAAAACTGGAAGGAAGGAAGAGTCAGTCCAGAGCAAGAAGCAGAGGAGTTAGATGATCTATATGAAGATGTAAGAAGATTCACTTGTTACCTGTGTGATTTGGGACAAATCATTTAACCTCTCTGGGCTTCATTTTCTTCCCCATAGAATGAGAGGGTTTGCCCATATGGCCTTAAAGTTTCATTCTGTTCTAAATTTGTCATCCTTTGTTCCTAATATCTTTATAATCAGAAAAACATAATAATGCTAATAATAATAACTAGTATTTATGTTATACGGTGCTTTAAGGTTTATAAAGTGCTCTATGAATATTATTTTATTTGATTATATGTGTAAATAATAACCCTCCCCTGCAAAAAACAAACTGTTCTGTCTGCAACTGAACCAGTTAATTTATTAACAGTATACTAATACCTGCAGTCATAGAATTTACATCTGGAAGAGACTTTAGCAAATATCTGGTTCAGCCCTTTCATTAGAAGAAACTCTTGAATGAAAAGAGATGGAATTCTATTTACCTCCCCATCCCTCACTCCCCCGATATTGAAGAAATCTTATTCCTCTAATAATGGTGATGAATTTGTGTTGATCCATCCACATTCTCTGACCTGGTCCTCCTTGTTACAAAGGATATATCATCATCATTATCCCTAGCACTTATATGGCAATTTAAGGTTTGCAAAGTATTTTGCATATAGTTTCTCATTTTATCCTCACAACAACCCTTCAAAGTAGATGCTCTTCTAAGTGACTTGCCCAGATTCACACAGCTAGTGAGTATCTGAGGCTGGATTTGAACTCCAGTCTTTTTCATTTCAGGCCCAGGGCTATCCATCATACCACCTAGTTATTTATCACAATCTGGCTCTAGCCTACCTTTCCAAGCTTCTTCACATTCTTTTCCTTTGCACATAGGGAGAGGCAAAGTATTACAATGTCTCTGGAATCCAGGTATATGGGTTCAAATCCCACTTCTGATGTTTATCAGTATCCCCTTGGGGCAAGTCACTTAATTTTCCTGGGCCTCAGTTTCCTCTTTTTAACAACCTGCCTTTTTCAGAGAGCCATTCCTTATAATTAGAACTGTCGTACAAGCCTGTAACATTCCCAAGTGCCCCCAATCAGATTAAAATGTAATTGGGAAATATTTAATGAAATAAATAAAAATGCAATAGAATATATACATATAATGCTAATATATGGTTTTCTAATTCAATATGCAGCATCAGGGATCCTTATGTATGGTTTAGTGGCTGCTTATAAACAAAGAATGAAAAAGAGAAAAATTGATTAGTAAAACTAATTAACACATCAACAAAATCACATGTCATATGCAGTGTTTTATACCCTTTGTCCCCTACGCAAAGATGAGAAGGATATACATTCTAATATCTCTTCTTTGCAAAACTTAAATTGCTATATAAATGCTACCTATTCTTTAAGTCCAGGGAAGGAGACTTGGGTTTTCAAAGGGCAGAAATGAAGAGATAGTGTCTTCTTGGCATGGCTAAAGGCAAAGAGATGAGAAATGGGATTTGCATGTACTGATATTTTCTAATCAGCTGGTCCCCTTTAAATTTGTTTTGAACTTTCCATCCTTGGTCTGCCCGCTCTGGTCTAATATTAGTATTTGCCTCAGAGAATTTAGCCACAACTTCTTCCTCCCACTGATGTGATTTGAGCAATTGACTGGGCATTAGTTGTGACTTACCTGGTCTGTTTGGTTCAGCTTCTCCAAGAGAAAGTCCTTTTCAAAGAACTCTGGGATCTTAGGGGATGAAAGGTACCATTTTTCTTTTGCTATTGCTTAGGGTTTCCTTTTCTGTATTATAATTCTTTATAGCTGTGAATCTCATTCTCCCCTGAGCACTGGGATAGTGTCCTCCTTGGCACTGTGCGCTAGTTGTTTTTGATTTAAAAAACATGATGGTTGGGGAGATCAGGCTTGACTTTTCTGTTCATTGTCAATTTCTTTACAGGTTTTACTACATCCTCTCTGGGCGTCTTCATTAAATATTTACATTTTTTATACTATTTGGATTATTTTGTGGAGAACCTATAGAAATAAGTGAATTTGTAAATGTAAAACCCAAAAGGTTCAGACATAGCAGTACCCTCAGCAAGCATGAAGGGCACAGGTGCAAAAAATACGGTTCCAACCATGGGAAATTTGATGAAAGCATTACAAAATATCCAATTATATCAAAATACAGTTATTGAAATATATATTTAAAGTTCATTAATCCCATATTAAGAACTGCTGTGATTTTTCCTCTTTGCTTATACAAACCACGACAGGAGCCTGTAGTCAAGATTTCTAGCAGTCTCTTTGATCCCAGAGAGATCAACAGGGACCCAAGAACCACCTGGATAGGTTCTCATGAGAGGCATAAAACAGCAGTAACAGGAGGGCTGCTTGCTGAGGCTAAAGGGAAGGGGCAGATTTCTCTCATCCCTCCAGCTGACCAGTTTTACACCAGGAACAACAGGTTCTCTGAAGAGACCCAAGGTCACATTCCAGGAGCCAGAGAGCTGACACAGCAACACTTGAAGGTAAAGTATTCTGATCCAAAAAAATGTAGTCAACTCCCATCTTCTCCTTGCATGCTTGTTCAGTGTGATGACCTCAGTATGTTCCCTTCCCCCCCCCCCCCAGTAAATTAGAAAAATAAAGCATGCTTTTTTGTAAAATATTTTTCTGCAGCCCCCAACTCAGGAATTAGGGTGCAAAGTACAAAGCAGGCCATTGTTAGGCCCTTTTTAGTCATGCTCTGTTATCTACTAGTTGTGTGTCTTTGGACTAATCACAGCCTTTCTAGATTTCCATTTCTTCATTAGCAAAATGAGAGTTTTAGACTAGGTGTTCCAAGGTCCCTTCTAGTTCTAAATAATACTTTTTAAAGTTTAAAGTTTGACCTACATGCATTATCTCAGCTGATCCTCATGACAACTCTGTGAGGTAGGTACTACAGGGCTCTATTCCTATCTTGGTTTTACAAATTAAAAAATGAAGACCCAGAGAAGTTATATGACTTGACCAGAGTCACTAAGCTACTAAATGTCAGAGATATATTTTGAAACCAGGTTGTGCTGGCTCCATGTCCAGTACTCTTTCTACTGTATGATGCTGTCTTGCCTATGATCTCTTGCTTTGTAAACTAGGCAGGACAATTTATTTGATGGTTAGCTATTATTATTATTAATCCACCATTATTGAATATCGAAAACCCCAAATGCCATAACTCAGAACTAAAAATGATCAGACATTAGTGGACCGTCATTGCAGAACTTACTGCACCTTCTACAACACAAATAGTAGCTAATATACTTATTCAAAACTAATCCTACATTTAAGGTTGTTTAAACCAGGGAGGAAAATACTGTCAGTCCTCTAGGAATTTACAGTTTTAACTTAGTCAAGGAGATTGGAAATATACCAGTTGAGATTGCGATTGAGTCTCAGGTGTATAGGTCCTCCTTCATTTCCATTTCTAGTCATTCGCCTGGGAATGAGATGAGCACAGAATGGAAACATTAACTCAGAAATTCCACTTACTTTTTCTGTGTGCCTTAGGGTATTCATTTTTTTGGGACTAATATTATTATGTGTGGTTTCTCTAAAAGAGAGGTGGAGGATAAGATGGGAAATTCAACGTGTTAGATTTAAGTACTTTTGAAAAGTAGGACAATCTAGGGTTGTGAGTCAGAAAGAAGAGTGCCGAAAGCACAGCAGCATCTGAGGCATCAAATGAGAGAATATTTGTAAAAAAGTGCTTGGCAGAGTACCTGACACATAGAAGGTGTGATAGAAATTCCTATTTCCTTCCCTTCCCGTCCTGTTCCACGATCCCTGTGAGAATTGTAAGAGATCTTTTATACCCATAGGAAACAGAAATTGGTGGTCCCTCTCTACTTTCCCTTCTTTGAATGATTTTGGATTATACCAACCTGACACTACAGTATGTCATCTTTATCTAGCATGAGAAATTTGTTGTTGAGTCATTTTTCAGTCATGTCTGATTCTTCATGACTCCATTTGGGGTTTTCTTGGCAAAGATATTGGAGTGATTTGCACTTTCCTTCTCCAGTTCGTTTTAAAGGCGAGCAACTGAAGCAGGCAAGGTCACACAGCTAGAAAGTGTCTGAGGCCAGATTTGAACTCATGAAGATGAATTTTTCTGATTCCAAGCCTAATGCTCTATCTACTGTGCCACCTAGCTGCGCTTGATGCATGGAAAATTAGCACTATCTAAAAGTAGAATGGAGATAATGAATTCTCCCTCACTGGAGGTCTTCACTCAAAAACTGCATGCTCGCTCATTGAATGTGCTGTAGGAAGAATTCTTGGCCAGAGCTAGATGGCCTCTAAGGTCCCTTCTAATTCTGTGGATTAAAGGACAGAGTCTGCAGAAAGTTTGGGGCCCAGAATGGCAATGAAACTCTTAATAATGAAAGCTACAAACGCTGGAAAGGGTCACTGACAGGATATTAGATTTTTTTCCTTTGGAGATTTCTAAAAAGAAGACTTCTAGACTGATTTGACTTTGGTAGTATAGAAAGGCAGAAAAATAGACTGAAAGGAATTTCTCAAATTTTGAAAAAGGGGAATAGAATAGATTTCACAAACAATGGGTTGGTTCATTTGACTTTGATTTCTGGAAAAAAATTTAGAATGTATTGTCAAACAAGGGGTTAATTAACATCTAGAAAATAAAAGAGCAATCATAAAGAATTGGCATGGCTTTATAAAAAATGACTTATGCCACCCTAGTCTGTTTTCTCTTTTTAACAGAGTGACTAAACTGGTAGATCAGGGAAAAGATGCAGAAATTCTTGATATAGATCTAGATATGCTATAGATATAATGGACCTAGATTTTAACAAAATATCTCATGCTATTCTAATGGAAAAGGTGGACAGATGTGGGGGAAGGGAACAAATATTTATTAAGTACCAACTATGTGCTAGGAGCAGCTAGGTGACACAGTGGATAGGACACTGGTCTTGGAATCAGGAAGATTCATCTTCATAGTTCAAATCTGATCTCAGACACTTTCTAGCTGTGTGACCCTGGGTAAGTCACTTAACCTTGTTTGTGTCAGTTTCCTCATCAGTAAAATGAGCTGGAGAAAGAAATGGCAAATCACTCCAGTACCTTTGCCAAGAAAAGCCCAAATGAGGTCAGGAAGTGTCAGACATGACTGAAAAATAACTGAACAACAATCCTAAGTGTTTTTACAAATATTATCTCATTCGATCCTTGCAATAAACTTGGGTGATAGGTGCTATTATGATCTCCATTTTACAGGTGAGGAAACTGTAGTCTATAGAAGTTGTCATTTTCCCAGGGTCATACAATAAGTGTCTGAGGCTGGATTGGAATTCAGGTTTTCCCTAGGACTCTGTCTGCTCTGCCAGTATATCAAGATGGATTCAGAACTGGTTGAATGGTCAGAATCAAAGGGTCATGAATCATTAATGGTTCAATGCCAGTTTGGAATGAGGTGTTCAGTGGGGTACCTAATGTATTGGCTTGACCCTGTGTGGCTTAACAAGTTTATCATTGACTTAAAGGGATATGTTTTTTTATCAAATTTATAGATGATACAAAGCTGGGAGGAATGGCTAACAACGAGTGACTAAGCTAAGATCTAAAAAAAGTTCTAGAATGTTGTACTGAATTGAGTAAGATGAAATTTAACAGGATAAAAATGAAGTCTATACTTAGGTTCAAGAAATCATCTTCATAAGTACAATATTGGTCTAATTTCCTCTGCCTTGTAATTTTGTTATCTAACTTACCTATCTAATCGGTTTATCTCTATTAATTTACTTATTATTCAGTCATTTATATATTTATTTATGTAAAGGCATTTATGCTTTTTAGATGTCTTGGTACTACTTTTTCATTTTATTATTTCCCCTGTTGATTTATCTGATTTTGCTGTAGGTTTTAGTGGAATTTCTTCATCTGGAGATCTTTGTATTCTTAGTCTTTTCCCCTTTCTATATTTACAAATATTTATTTGTTTTAATCAGGCAAAATTTGCCTTGTCACCCTCCCACTATAACATCTCCCCTATTCCCAACTGAGAACACAAAAAAACCAGAATCCTATTAAAAAGGTATAGTTAAAATAAATTTTAACATTGGACATGGCCAAAAAGAATTTGTCTCTTTCTCCATTCTGAGTCCTTTACCTCTCTCTCTGGAGGTGGGTAGTTTTATCATTTGTTCTCTGAAATCACAGTTGGTCATTATGCTGATAAGAGTTCAGCACAATAGTATTCCATAATATTTATATATCATAAGTTGTTTATTATCTGTTCTCCAATTTATAGGCATCTTCTCACATTCCCATCCTTAGTTGCCTCAAAAGAAATAAAAAAGAATACATCCTTAGAGTTTGTTTTGTTTAGGACTAATCCCTTCCTTAATCTGCTCTCCCTATAATTGCTCCTCCAACCACTCTATTTTTTATCCTATTTTTTTTTATTGTGAAATGCATTTCTTTACCAAAATCTCTGTCTCTCTGTCTCACTCTCTGTCTCTTTCTTTTCTTCCTTCTTTTGACCAGTTCTTCCTCCTTGTTCTGCACCCTTATTATGTGAGATAATTTTCCCTAACCTTCCTTTCCTCCCCTCTCCACTCCCACCTCAGGTATTCCTCATCTCCTCTCTTTCCATTCCTTTCTTAAGGTCATCAAGACATAACAGAACCATTCCCAGGCCTTGTCTAATTGGACTCCCTCTATGAAACTTGATGATGATAGAGATCAGAAAGGACAAATGTATCATCTCCCCATATTTGAATGTAAGCAGTTTATCCTTATTTAGTCCCTATTTCATTGAAGATCCATTCCTCACATCTCCTTCCCCCCACAGTGTTATACTCTTAGTAGGTAAGTTGGCCATAAGCTCTGAGCTGGGAGTCTGAGCCAAACCATTGCCACTGCTGGCTTCTGACATTCCTCCTTTCTCCATGTACCGCCCAGGGCTTCCCTACCCGGGAAAGATAACCCCACCTCAGGGGCTTTGCATACCTCTCCTTCTCACTCCCCTCTGGATCTGAGACCCAGGGTTGGGGAGTGGGTGGTAAAGCTGCCAGTAGGCACTTGGTTTCTGTGGCTCATTATTGTGTGCTGCCGATACTATTATGCAAAAGAACTATTAAATGACCACTGTGAACCCACAGACAATATGAAAGTAGAGATAAAGACCAGGTGATGATCTTCACTAATTTAAAAATATTAATAGCTGTTTGTATTAGAGTGAGTTGGTAATGTCTGCTGGTCATGATACTGGAATAATTCAGTCCTATTCTTATTAATTATAAATTCTGGCAAAGTACCATTTTCTGTGCAGTCAAATGGAGAATCTTGTATTAGCAATCCTTCTGGAACAAGACTTCTTCCTATTTTTAGAAAAAGATGAGGTCATTCATGATCTTAGATAATTGAAGGGAGATACAAGTATAGGAGAGAGATTTTGTTTGAAATTTGCATCATTCATGTATTTCTTTGGAAGCATTTGTCCCTTGGGCTCACAGAAGAAATGAGAAAGTTATCTGCAGTTGCCTTCAGAGACAGAGACTCATATCTGTCCAAAGCCCTGAACCTTGGGACTTTTTGATGAAGGCATAGTCATAGGCAGAGTTCTTGGTAAGCCACTTAAGGGTCAATTGATGATTAAAGAGGCACTTGTGATTAGTTTTACTCAGTCTACTTTTGTAGACTTGTCCCTTCTCTTATTGGGTTTTCCCCATTGTAGCTAGGGATAGAAAGACAAAATTTCTCCTATCTTCGCTTTGGGGTTAGAGGACATGAAGGTCATGACATTGTTCCTGTGGAACTTGGATCTGAAACTGTCAGTTCATAAATGGAGCTCCTTTCTGTCTAAGTATTAAGTGATCTATCTTTGAAAAATCTTCTCTCTGGGTCTCAGCTAGTGCCTTCCCTTTCATAGTTATTGTCTATCTGCCTTGTATCTTGTTCATAGCTATACGCACACTATATATGCATATATGTATATAGGTAGGTATCCATCTATCTATACATCCATCATCTATCTATCTATCTATCTATCTATCTATCTATCTATCTATCTATCTATCTATCTA
>NW_020949613.1:1799273-1823577 GCF_900497805.2 Vombatus ursinus
CTATCTATCTATCTATCTATCTATCTATCTATCTATCTATCTATCTACATGTGTGTCAGTGAGGAGGTGCAAGGGTAGAGCACCTGACCTGGAGTCAAGAAGGCTTGAGTTCAAATCCAGCCTCAGACACTTCTTAGTCATGTGACCCCAGGCAAGTCACATAAACTTTGCCTCAGTTTCCTTATCACTAAAATGGATATAATAACAGCGCCTATCTCCCAGGTTTGTTGTAAAGATCAAATGATGTAATAATTGTAAAGTACTTACTGTGCCTGACACATAGTAAATGCTGTATAAATGTTAGCTATTTATTATTCCATTAGAATGTGAACTCCTTGTGGGCAGGGACTGTTTTGCTTTTATTTTTCTATCTAGAGTATTTAGCACAGTGCCTGACATACAGTAGGCACTCAATAAATGCTTAGGGATTTGCTTGTTTACCCCTTTGTATTATTTCAGTTGTGTCTGACTCTTCATGACTCCATTTGGGGTTTTCTTGGCAAGGATACTAGAGTGGTTTGCCATTTTCTTCTTCAGCTCATTTTACAGTTGAGGAAACGGAGGCAGCTAAGGTTAAGTGACTTACCTGGGGTCACACAGCTAGTAAGTGTCTGTGACCAGATTTGAACTCAGAAAGATGTCTTCCTGGCTCTATCCACTGTGCCACCAGAGGCCTGGTACTCTATCCACTGTGCCACCTAGTTACCCTCTGTCATATTAGTGTCCCACAATTAATTTAATCATTCCTGTATTGTTGGTCACACAGGTTGCTTTTTTAAAAAAAACTACATATAATGATGCTGTGAAAATATTTTCAAAGATTTTTTTTTCTTTTCACAGCACTTTCTGGGTATATTCCCAATAATGGAATTATTGTCATAGAGTCTGTCTTTTATGCCTTTTGAAATTTTAAATATGTGTCTTATCTACCTAAGTAGACTGTAATTCCCAAATAACAGGGACTATCTTATATTCTTCCACCCCACCAATTCACAGCACTTAGCGTGGTGTCATGCACATAGGAAATACAAAAATAGTTTTTGTTTACTTGAACTGATTTTTCTTTTTATTAAAAATAAAATTTATTTCATTTCTTAAAATATTATATACAAGACCATTCTATTAAACACCAAGTACTATACCTCTACTATCCTTGAAACTGAGAAGAGTTGGTTATTCAAAACTTAAGATCTTTTTCTATCTTTTGTCAGTTTTTGTCTTCCTTCCAGCTTTATCTTTAAATGTCCCTGAGACAAACTTTCTTATCTAGTTGACCTGAAAAGTTTTCTTTAAATTGTTTTTTATCTTCTGTATATTCTCTTTTTATTGTGAGTTGATATTGCTCATAATCTTCTATCATTCCCCTTCATAAGTTTTATTTTTAAAAATAAATTTATTTATTTCTTTTACACGTTCTTTTCTTTTTAAAATTTTAGTTCCAAATTTTCTCCTTCCTTCCCCCTCCACTGAGAAGGCAAGCAAAATAATCTCAACTATACATGTGAAATCATGCAAAACATATTTCCAGATTAGCCATATTGTAAAAAAAAGAAAAATAAATAAAACAAAAGAATTTTACTTCAATTTGCTCTCAGAATTCATCAGTTCTCTCTCTGGAGGTAGATAGCATTTTTTTCTTCATGAGTCCTTTGGAATTGTCTTGGATCGTGCTTGCTTTGGCCTCACATATACTAAAATTAGAATGATACAGAGATTAGCACGGCCCCTGTGCAAGGATGGCACACAAATTCATGAAGTGTTCCATATTTAAAAAAAAAAAAAGGAATTGTCTTGGATCATCATATTGATCAGAGTAGCCAAGTGTTTCACAATTGATCATCATTACAATGTTGCTATTACTATGCACAATAATCTCTCTGTTCTTCTCACTGCACTTTACATCAGTTCATAAAGGTCTTCCCATGTATGTTCTGAAACCATCCCTACAGCACAATAACACTCCATCACAATCATATGCTACAACTTGTTCAGCCATTCCCTAATACATTTATAATTTTTAAAAGTTTAAAATACATTTATATGTATATATAAATAAATAAAATAAAGAAGTAATTTCATAAAGCATACAATTTCATATGTGCATATGTACATATATTTGCTTTATGAAATTACCTCTTTATTTTAACTAATTTATCAATAGGACACTGATTAAATCAGATCTGGTCAAATAGTAAACAAATCACTTAACTTCTCTGCATCCCAGTTTCCTCATCAGTAAAATAAGAGTGTTGGGCGATTGGCTTCTGAAGTCACTTCTTGCTCTAGGTTTGTGATTTTATGACCCAAAATTGGAAGTAAAAAAAAAAATTAAGAGTAAGTGTCATTGTTTGGCTCATCTCTTCAGGGGCAAGTAGGGGTGATTTCTGTATCATTTATAAAAATATGCTGTGTCCTAGTCTGTGAAACATAATAAAGGTGTGTAATGCTATCCCCCTACCTGGCTGTCTATTTTTACTTTGAAAGTGAATGTGTGGGAGACCTATAAATTGAATATAGGAAAATTAACCAGCCTTGGCTTTGGGAATAGAGTTGAATATACCTCTTTGAAAAACCCAATTATTCTTTCTTATGTTTCTTTATCAGAATGTCAGACATGTGGGAATGCATTTAATAAATTGTCTGTGTTCTGAGGGAACTGTTGCTGCCCAACTGTCCAGAAAAAATTCAGTAGAAATGACTGGAATACCAGCAAAAAACAAAGAGCCAGAGGTATGACAGATAAAGAGATGTCTTTAACATAATATTATTTTAATTATATAAAACTGTTTGAAATTATAACTTTTAATTCTTTCCAGAATTAAGCATTTAGTATACTTTCCACACATTTCATGTTTTCATCTTGTTATTTGTAGACAATTTAAAATGAATAAAGCCACATACTTTTTTTTTAATGGGTATTGGTGTTAGATCTGGTACAAATGGAGAGCTTAAAAGGCCTGTTCTAATTATTTTTCAAGCACATCATTAGGTGAAAAGAACCACTTGAATTGTAGACTGTAAAAGCAACATTATTCTGTGAGCACTTTCAATTTGAATACATTTGACTGGGTTTAATGACCTTGGATAGTTGTTAGAAAATGGAAGAAATGGGGGGAAAAAAGCACCTATTGCATGCAAGGTGTTGTGGGTGTTACAAAGTTACATAAGGGGACATGAACCCTCTGCATCAGAAATTTATAGTTTACTTGATGAGAAAAGGTACAGGAAGAAGCCTGCCCCACACCTTGTAATTAATTGGTTCCACAAAATAGGGGGTATAGGAGCAGCTGTATAAAGTGATAATCAGGGGCAGCTAGGTGGTACGGTGGTTAGAGCACCAGCCCTGGAGCCAGAAGGACCTGAGTTGAAGTCTGCCCTCAGACACTTACTAGCTGTATGACCCTGGGTGAATCACTTAACCCCAATTGCCTCTGAAAGGAAAAAAAAATTAAATGACAGTCACATATCATTAATCAAGTTTTCATAACTTGATAGTGGCTTTGTTTTTTAAACTGTACTTATGATCTTACTGGCATACAAGAAAACTGATAAGTAAACTCCCTTTACCGGAGTGGGTCAGTACCTGCTCAGTAATTTATAGTTTTGGAAAGTTACCCTGGGTATTGAGAGATGAAATGATTGGTCACAGAGCCAATATAGGCATAGGTAAGATCTGAATCCACCTTCCTTGCTCCATGGCTAGCCTGCTGATACCCCACACTGTCTATGATATACTGTATAATTGTACCACAACATCAGGCAATCTTGTGTGGAGCATGTCTGTATGAAAATTGAATATGGCAATAATGTAAGGCATGCCACCACAAAGTTGTATTGGATTTGATTGCCGAATAATGATAGTGAACATTTCTATAGTGCTTACTGTGTGCCAGGCACTGTGCTGAGTGCTTACAATTAATATCTCATTTAATCTTCACAACCACCCTGGGAAGGATGTGCTAGTATTATCCCCTTTTTTCAGTTTCAAGGAGAGTAGAGGTATAGTACTTGTTCTTTAATAGAATGGTCTTGTATGTAGTATTTTAAGAAACTTAGACAAACAGGGGTTAAAAAGATACTGGAGTGGTTTGCTGTTTCCTTCTCTAGCTCATTTTACAGATGAGGAAACTGAGGCAGCTAAGGTTAAGTGACTTACCCAGAGTCACACAGATAGGAAATATCCGAGGTAAGATTTGAACTCGGGCCTTCCTGCCTCAGGACCAAGTACTCGATGCACTTTACCACCTAGCTGCCATAAGAAAGAATTAGTGTCAGTTCAGCTGTATTTGAATCTGCAGAAGATTCTTTGGTCTGACTCAGGAAGGCATGAGTTTTTCATCCTATCCTTTCCATTTATTTACTGTGTTCCTCTTTCAAAGAGGGGTAACTAGGTGGTGCAGTGGATAGAGCACTAGCCTGGAGGTCAGGAAGACTCATTTTCCTGAGTTCAAATTCAGCCTCAGATATGTACTAGCTGTGTGACCCTGGGCAAGTCACTTTACCCTATTAGCCTCAGTTCCTCATCAGTAAAATAAATTGGAGAAGGATTTGCCAAACCACTCCAGTATCTTTGCCAAGAAAACCCCAAATGAGGTCACAAGGGTCACAAAGAGTCAGGCATGACTAAAAGACGCGGATACAGTGGTACAGTAAGAACAGCTGGTCCAAACATCTTCATCACTCTTCTCTGGCTCCCTCCCCCAGTGCCATAACATTCTATCACAAGTACTTTTAGAATCTAGAGGGAAAGTGGTCTTTTAGGTATGGTATAGCTTTCTGCTGAGATCTTTGTAGGATCTTGAAGCTACCTTTCCTTTCATGTTTTTAGTTTGTCCTTGGCTCCTAATGTCACACTACTATGTTGCTGTTTAGTCATTTAAGTTATGTGCTACTCTTCAAAATCCCATTTGGGGTTTTCTTGGCAAAGATACTAGACTGGTTTGCCATTTTCTTCTCCAGCTCATTTTATGGATGAGGAAACTGAGGCACATAGGGTTAAGAGTCACATAGCTAGGAAGTGTCTGAGGCCAGATTTGAACTCGAAGATCAATCTTCCTGACACCAGGTCCAGCACTTAATCCGGTGTACCACTTAGCTGCTTTGGTCACTACTATAAATCTCTATTATCCCAGGGCTGCTGCTAGGATGCCAATGAGAAGTCTAAATCCTCTGACCCTCTGAAGTCCCCAAGGTTGTCTTCTTATCATAAAGCGGTAGGTGGAAAAGACTGCTCTTCCCCAGCTAACAATTTACTTTTAGGCTTGACTGAAATTGTTTTCTCTTCTGTTCTGTCAGACACTGAAATTTTGGGTTCCAAACTAGCTTGCCATTTAATAGAAATCCCCCAGGGCATGGCACAGTGTACATTAGATTAATGCTTTTGATTAACTGATTGATTCAATAGAGGTGTTACCACCTGACAGGTGTTAGTGAATTCAGGGTTAGTGAATTATGTTAGCTACTCTAAGTGGGGTGGTGTGACTGATTGCCTCATTACAGCTCCTCCCTTACATAAGGAAATCTCTATAGCACCCAGGACTTTGCCTTACCTGTACAAGGTATTTAATAATGTTTTTGAAAAAAAGAAAAAAAAAAGAAACTGGATGCTGTATAATTATAATGACTAATCTTGGTCCTGAGAAGAGCTGAGAAAATATATACTCCCCTTTCCTGGGGCAGGGAGTATGGGTGTGGAATATTGAATATATTGTCAGATATGGTTGGTATGTTGATTGGTTCCACTGAACTGCTTTTTTTTCCTCTTTCTTTTTTTAATTCTTTATTACAAGGCATGGCTTAGTAGGTGTAAGGGGAAAGGATATATTTGGATATAAAAGCAATGTGAAAACCAAAAAAAATTTTGAATGAAGTAATTCTAGGTAGAAGCTGAATCTATGTTGACTGATACTCCTAAATTTTTCTTAATTAGAATTAGGAATCTGGTTAAGTTCCAAATAATAGGACTCTTCATAATAATACTATTATTAATAAGAGAAAAAGTTGACAGTCCTATTTTTTTAATGGTCAACTGAAATATTTTTAAGAGAGGCCTGACTATGAACACACTTATTTGAAAAGAAAAATTACAAATAAGATCGTTTCTCATATAATCTTCTGCTCTTTTTAGTTTCCTTCTAGGATAGACTTGTTTATCTATCTTTGCTTTATTTTTAGAACAAGAGCAAAATGCATAATAACATATGTGCAAAGAAGAATCCTGTTTGTGGGTGCTGAACCTAACAAGTGGTTGAGCTAGAAAGACTTTAAGGCTACTTCCATCTATGAAAGTCTAAATTAAATAGGTTTACAAGCTTGAAGAAAAAAAAATCAATTGGACCAAATCTGTTAAGCATAGACTAAGTTCAAGATATTGCTTAGGTGCTTAGAGTGAATGATTAAAAAACATTATCCTCTAGATTTTTATATCGTTTATTTTTAAATGTAGTGATCTCAGTACTAATATTTCAAATAATATACACTGAGATATTAACCATTGGCTAGCTAACTCCCAATTTCATTTTTCTTCTGTTGTGGGTGCGTGATGGTCCTAGCTCAGATGATGCAGTTTAGCTGTACGAATACTCGTAAATTTTTGGAGTACCACCAGATGGCAGTGTGATCTAGGACTCAAATAAAGCCAAGCTATATAGCGTTCAGTGTGCTAGGATTCAAAAAGTGTCTATTTCAGTTTCATCATGTATCTCTATCTGCACAAGAACAGAAGCCCCTTTAAAAGAGCAAATAAATATATTATATGCCTATATATAATGTTTACTTATTAAATAGGCTTCTCAGTAGCTTTTTTTATACTTTTAGTGCATTGAGACAAAGTAAAAAAAATGACTCGGTTTTGAAAACAATAATAGGAGGTGAACTCTGGAATATTTCTTTATCATAGATTTGGAATTATGGCCCACCTCATGTATTCTGAGTGTTTTCCAGGGCCCATGGACTGAATGTAAAGACAAGGTTGTTATTCAGTTTTCAGTCATGTCCGACTCTTTGTGACCCCCTTTGGGGTTTTCTTGGCAAAGATACTGGAGTGCTTTGCCATTTCCTTATCCTACTCATTTTACAGATGAGGAAACTGAGGCAAACAGGGTTAAGTGACTTGCCCAGGCTCACACAGCTAGTAAGTGTCCGAGACCAGATTTGAACTACAAAGATGAGTCTTCCTGACTCCAGGGCCGGTACTCTGTATACTTGACCACCTCGCTGCCCAAAAGACATCTCCATGATGAAAATGTTTGTAAAAATTAATTTCGGGTCAACAGTGGCTCAATTTTAAAATATTCTCAGCTTTTGAGATGGGTGGAGGGTAAGTATCAGAAAGGTATTTGGAACATGATCTTGAGAATGCCCTCTTGTAGGTTTTGTAGTAAGAGGCAACTTCCTGTCTGACCTCTTATACTGCATCTTTATGTATGGGTGTTTTGCATGATTTTAGGTATAAAAAGGTTATAGGAAAAATTTAGTATCATAAGGCTATGGTCAAAAGTGGTAGATATATTACTGAGGGAGAGAAATGGGTTGGTAGGTGTGTCTAAGTAGAGGCCCTCAGGTGACCTTGGACACTGGGATGCTTGAGGTGAGAGAAGTACAGCAGGGCAGAGTGTTGTGGGTGGCACAAGGCACTAACGAAGGGCACGGGCGGAGTAGAGTTTGGCTATGTCAGAGATGGAACCAGCCTGATTTTGAGTACTTAGATTCATAGAAATGTAGGTGTGGCTATAGTACCCATGGCATTATTGGTAGTGAGTAGGAAAGGGCATGGGGTGGAAAGGGGAATAAGTAGAACAGTAGACCAGAAAAATCTGTTTACCAATGCCCCCTAAACCTGTCTCCTCATTTCCTTAATTTACAGTGAAATTTCTTATTCAGAACTCAGAATAGAGGAGGAGGAATTTTTTTTGTTGTCAAGTTGTTTCCATCATGTCTGACTTTCCATGACTCCATTTTGGGATTTTCTTGGCAAACATACTGGAGTGGCTTGTCATTTCCTTCTCCAACTCATTTTACAGATAAGGAAATTGAGTCAAACACAGTTAAGTGACTTGCCTACAGTTACATGGCTAGGAAGTGTCAGAGGCTAGATATGAATTCAGGAAGATGAATATTCCTGATTCCAGGCCCAGGTGTCAGGAAGATTCAACTTCCTGACTGCAAGCTTTGAGGGTGGGCAAGAAAAGCACTGAACTAGGAGTGTGTATCTGAACAAATTACTTACCTCTGCCTGACTCAGTTGACTCATTTGCAAAATGGGGATAACAATAGATTGTTTTGAAGGTAAGATTAGATAATATTTGTAAATTGCTTTGCAGACTTTACACCATTATGTAAATGCTAGATGATGATATTAAAAATAATAAATTGCCTCTCTTCCAGATGAGTAGTCCTGAGACAATTTTTCAGTGGTAAAAATGCTTCTCCTCTAGGAATTCACAGACAACTTACTTATTAAAATTTTTGGAGAATTATTATTTTCTTTTTTAGTAGACAAATTGTAAAAATTTTGCAGTGCCCTAGAGAGGCTGCCCAAGTTGAAAAACCAACCAATTCAAACGCTGTCCCTCAGCAGCTAATGCAACCTCTAACTGCTCTAGAGCAAACATCTCAATCTGGGAGGTTATGGAGGACAGTAGCAATGAGTTATTGTTTTAAAATATGCTATGATTTCTTGCCTTGGAATAAAATTAGTTTCATCAAAGCACTTTGGAAGTTGCATTTGGAACGTCTTGGGCCTCCTCCACAGGGACTAAGGAAAAAGGGCGTGAATTTATTGCCCTCCCAGGCAATGCTTTAGCAGTAAAGCAGGTGAGGGTCTGCTCTTCCTACTCTCAGACTCAGTGAATTAGGAGCAAGTCAGAACATTGTTTCTTCTGTGCCTCTCCCTCATTGCATTGCCAATAGGTGCTTAGTAATTGTGGAATGAATCACTGGATCTTGTCACCTATGGGATTTGCATTCTGATTTAATAAGGTGAGTGGAGGAGCTTTGGATGTCCTTGATTTATTGAAAATTCAGAATGAGGTAATAAATAATGGTCATAAAGTAAGTGACCTGCTAAAATAATTGTCCATCTTTCTTTCTCTGCTTCTGCTTTCCTCTCCCCCTCCTCTTCTAGGAAACCGTTGTCTCAGCATCGAACTCCCTGGATTCCAATGATAGCTTTATCGCTAGTCCATTCCAGACCATGAATCACATTATGACAGTAAGTTATGTTTACAGTTTATTTCTGGGGTGGTAGACAGGATTTAGGTAATTATTTTGCAAAAGACATGCCCAGATCTTCCTTTGCCTTATTTCCTCAAGTTGATCAGATTCTACCTAGTAGCTATTATTGTATCCTTCCAAGCAAAGCTGACTAAATGATTTTAGTCATTTTTGCATTGGATATTTTATCTCTAAGGTCCAGGGTTTTTCCTCCCCCCCCCCCACCAACTTTGGATTGAAGAAAAACACACTTGCTGGAGAGTCTTACATGGAAATAATATTCAGACTGGATTGAACTGAAAAATCTCAAAGATGATGCTGAGTGAATTTAGCAAATAATATTAATTTTTTTATTAGATATATGTGTCTGTGCCCAGAAAAGTGATGTCTTTCACACATGCAGATGGTGCTTTTGACCCACTCTTCATAGAACATCCCTTCTGAGTTCTTTTCCCAGCAGTGATTGAATAGCCAGTCCCACAGCCAAGAACAATGTCCCAGATTTGAATGGGAGGAGGATCTCCAGCTGAATTCCATTTGGGAAAGTGGGCAGCACTCTCGATCATCCTAAGCTGCTCACGGCCACAAAAGCCCATATTTTTTTAAGCACCAACATTCTCCCAGGGATGCTATATGACTGGGAATCATGGAATACCACAATCTCAGATGAATCAAAATTGCGGGTAATACAAAAGGGCTACAGACAGATGCATGGTGGGGATAGGCCACAGCAGTATACTAACAATGATTTGCTTGGAAGAGGCATAAAACCATCATTGGGGACATTCATAAACAGAGGGGTGGGTAATTATGCAACAAAATGAAGGATAACAGATGGACAGCTTGAGAGGAAGAATTCTAGGGTATTGAGTAGATTCCACATGGAAGATGTACAGAAAGACTTGGATGCGCTCCCCATAGGTTGGGAAGACAGAATTTAGGTAACTATTTTGCAAAAGACAGACTTAGATCTTCCTTTGCCTTATAGTTCCTCAAGTTGGTCTGATTCTATATAGTAGCTGTTGTACCCTTCCAAGTAAGCTGGCAATGATTTTAGCCACTTTTATATTGGACATTTTATCTGTAAGGGCCATGGTTCTCTGCCCCCCCCCACTCCCACCCCCAAATTTGAGTTTAATAAAAATACAAGAGAGTTCTATGTGGAAACAACATTGAAATGAGGATTATACTAAGAAATTTCAACAATGGTGTCATCTGAGTAAATTTAATGAGTAGTATGTATTTTTGTTTTAGACGAACTGTTTTAGTGGAAGTAATAGCCACACCAATGGAATCCCAGAAGCTTTGAAGTATTAAAAGATTATTCAGTTTAGTTGAACAAGCATTCATTTAACTGCCTACTGTGCGAATGGCACTGTGGTAGACTTGGGGTATTCAAAGACATAAATGAAAAGCAGTTCTTGATCTGTAGGAGTTTACATTCTGCTGGGAGATTTAAAAAAAAAAACAAAGTGACAGGCATATATAAGATAATTGAGGAGGAATAGAAGACTTAGCATTAGGGGATAAGGAAAGGCTTCCTGCCAGGGTGAGACATAGACTGAGATTTGGAGGAATCTAGAGATTCTCCAAGTTAGAATGCGCAGGAAGTATATTCCAGATGTGAAGACAAACTATTCAAAGAAGAAATAGAGCCTACATTTGAGAGAGAAGTAGGCTAGTTTGGCTAAGATATCGAGTTATGTGAAGTATTTGGAGAGGTTGGCCAGAGTTACATTGTGAAGGACTTGGAATGCTAAACTGAGGTGTTTGTATTTTACTCTAAAGGGAAGAGGGAGCCATTGAAAATTCTTGAGCAGGGGAGGGGCATGTTCAGACTTGAGCCTTTTGGCAGGTGTTTGGAGAATTGTTTGCAGAGGGGAAAGACTGGAAGCTGTGAGTCCAATCAGGATGTTATTGAAATGGTACAGCTGAGAGTTGATGAAGACCTGCATTGCTGTAGCAAGTATATGAGTGGAGAGAAGAGAATGAATGTGAGATAGTTGTGGGGTTAGAATTGATGAGTGCTATCAACTGATTAGATATGGGGGATAAGGGAGAATGAAGAATTGAGGATAACTCTAAGGTTTTATCCCAGGGTGACTAGAAGAGTGGTGAGGCCTTCAAACAGAAATGAAGAATTTTGGAAGAGTGATAAGTTTGATAAGGTTGAGATAATGAATTTTGTTTTGTACTTGGATTTGAGATACCTATACAACATTTTGGTGGAGCAACATGACAGTAACAAATGTGGAGCAATGTAATAGAGACACCAAATGCTGGGGAAGGGAAAGTGACCTCATGCACATATTTAAGACTAGCTCCATCTAGTGGAATCTAGCAGTAGTGTATTTTTGTAGTTTGGCTCAGAGAATGGGAGGTTTATTGCCACATGTAGACGATAAAGGCATGGCCTTTCCCTTGGGGGGCAGCTAGGTGGTGCAGTGATAGAGCATCAGACCAGGAGTCGGGAAGACATGAGTTCAAATCTGACCTCAGACACTTGCTAGCTTTATGGCCTTGGGCAAGTTGCTTAATCCTGTTTGCCTCAGTTTCCTCATTTGTAAAATGAGCCAGAGAAGGAAACGGCAAACCACTTCAGTATCCTTGCCATGAAAACCCCAAAAGGGGTTATTAAAAGTCAGACATGACTCAACAACAACAACAATAGTGGGGTAAGAAGCCAGATTTCAAGGATTTGAGAAATGAATGGAAGGTGAGAAAGTAGAGTCAGTGAGATTAGACTGTTTTTCTAGGAGTTTGCTTATGACATAGGATGATAGTGAATGGCAGAGTCAAGTAAAAGCTTTTGAAAGAATGGGTTAGACTGAAGCATATTTGTAGATAGTAGGGTAGGAGCCAATAGATAGGAGAGAGAGAATGAGAGAGTAAGAGAGCAAGAGAGAGAGAGGAAGGGAAAAAGAGAAAAGGAGGGAGGGAAGAGAGACAGAGAGACAGAGAGAGAGAGAGACAGAGACAGAGACAGTGACAGAGAGAGACAGAGAGAGAATATGATCAAAGTGGTAAGTACTCAAAGTATGTGGGAGAGGAGGGAATCTAGGCAATTAGCAGAACAGTTGGCCTTACAAGGATAAAAGCCAACTTTTTGTCAGACGGTAGCCAAAGAGAAGACAGGAAGATGTAGAGGTTATAGAAGTGGGGAGAAGAAGAAATGGCCTTTATTAAGTAGGAGGCAAAGTCCTCTGCTGAAGGAGAGGGAAGGAGGAGTAGGTTTGAGAGGTCTGAGGAGTGAAGAGATAGTTGGGAATAGCTTCTGTAGCAGTATGATAGAGAGTCAATTAGGGAAGCATAAAAGGATTGTCATACAAATGAGGACCCAAATGAAATTAGATAATATAAATTTATGGTGAACCTATTCAGCTGGCTTTGTCATTTCTTCTTAATGGCACTATAATGACCTGTATTCACTCTTCTGTCTCAATCTGCCCTTTCCAATTCTAATGAATTTATAAGAGTTAGTGTATTTTGTTACAATAGAATAAAGGAAAATAAGTGCCAACCAACCTAATGAGCAAAAACTGTGTTAAATTCTACAAACATTTATTATGTGCTTATGCAGTGTATTGTCCTAGGCACCTGGGAAACCAAGGTGAAAACCAACATAATCCCTGTCTACAAAGAGTTTGTGATCTATAAGACATGAATGCAAATAAGAATAATTATTCAGGGTGGAGTGTGACAAGTTCATCAAAGGTTAAAAAAAAAGAAAAGTAAGAAATTAAGGAGGGGAGATTACTTCTAGGTAAAAGAATTAGACAAGGTTATATGGAGGTGTTACCTGAGCTGGGTCTTAAAGGAAGAGAAAGATTTCAACAGGCAGAGAGAATTGGAGTAAATCCATTCCGAGCATGGGAAATAAAAAGAGATGGGAACGGTCAGGACGAAATTAGGAAAAGTTAAGTAGTCTTAGTGTATCTGAATATAGAGGATTGATTCAAAGGAGAATAGTGTAAAATATAACTAGAAAAGCAGTCAGTCAACAAACATTTATTAAGCTCTTACTATGTGCCAGGTACTGTACTGGTGAGAGGGGGAAGATGGTAGAGGAAATCTAGAGTATAACTTGGAGAGGCATGAGACATGGCTGGCCTTGGCATGGTCCTTAAATGGAAATTCTGGGAAGAACCATTCAGTCAGAAAGAGGGGTTGCAGGGACATAGGGAACTTCCAATGTGTGAACCAGATTGGAACCACCTTGTGTAGGTTCTTGATTTGATCTACCAACAAACATTTATTGAATGAATGAATGAAAAACTATTTGTCAAGCAATGTCTCTGTCTTCAGTAGATGTAACTGCAACATTCAGTTGCTAGTCTGAATTCCTGAGAATTGTTTCCAGGATGATGGCTTAGTCTGAGGACAGTGCTGGGAGCAGGACCAGGGGGTGCTGATGTTCTCAGGACTCTTGGGCTTGCCCACCTATCAGTGGCACTTGGTCAGAAATTGGTGGTGGCAGCTGAGCTTCTCCGCGGCGATTGCTTCCCTCAATGATTGACTATGGAGTCTGGGCTGGGAACAGGGCCAGTGGTCTAGATCAGTGCTTCATAAACTGTGACGTCATGACCCCATACGGGGTCACAAAAAATTTGGCAACAGTGAAAGGTTTCTGAACATGCAACAACCAAAAATTAATTCAAAATCAAATGCATGATTAATCCAAGGTATGTCTGGTAGCGCTTGTCTGTGTTGCATTGAACAACTTCACTGAAGCCTTGGTTCTGAACACAAAGCATGCACACTTTGCACTGCACAACACCAATGAAGGTTACCGAAAGGTGAAAAGGAGTCTCTAGTAGAAAAAGTTTAAGTAGCCCTGGTCTAGAGGACAATGTTAATTCCAGGGCTCTAGGAGTCAGGATCTTGGGCTGTCTTCACTGAGTTGATTGAGGTTGGTGGTGGTGGTGTTTTGACTTGGTACATACAATGCTTTTCTCAGAGTGCCTTGCTGCTTTAGCAGAGCCAGCTTGCTTACTCCATAAGTGACAATCGATTGGGTAAATAGATAACATAATGTTGTTTAATAATAAAAATTAATAGTGATGATGATGTTGTTGATGATTAGAACTTATTATATTCCAGGCACTATACTAAGCACTGAAGATACCAAGAAAACAAAAAATAGTCCCTGTTCATTCTTTGAATGGAATTATAATTTTATCCTCTGGAATTATAATTTTATCCTTTAAGCAATAATGATAATAATAATAATAATAACTAGCATTTATATAGCACTTAAGATGTGCCAGGCACTGTGCTGAGTGCTTTACCATTGTTATCTCATTTGATCTTCACAACAACCCTGGGAGGTAGGTGCTATCATTATCTTCATTTTATTGATGAGGAAATGGAAATTTCTTCAACCTACTTGCCCAGAGTCACATAACTAGGGAATATTTGAGACTACATTTGAACTCAGGTCTGCCTGACTTCAGGCCAGGTGCTCTATCCATTGTGCCACCTAGTTGCCCATAATGGAAACCACTGAAAGTCTTTGAGCAGAAAAATAGCAATACTGACCTGTTAGAAAGATTATTTTATGAATGAATGAATGAAAAAGCCCTAAGTACCCACTATATACTAAGCCCTGTGATAAGTGCCAGGGACACAGACACAAAAGCTTGACAGGCCCTGCTCTCAAGGAAATGACATTCTAAAAAAAAGAGACAACACATACAGGAGGGCAAGGTCCAATGGTCTTTACGGCATAGCAACAAAGCAGACGGTAATACATTTTCTTTGATGTCATTTCCATTGTTAAAATTATATCAGTTTTTTTTTTTATATCAAAGCATTTGACAAGTCCAAGGACTTTGCTAGCTAGGATTTTCTTTCCTAGGTCTTTTGGTTGCCTCAGAGGTTGCTTTCCCCGGATCATGACTGGTGGTACAGTGGATAAAGCACTGGCCTTGGAGTCAGGAGGACCCAAATTCAAATCCAGCCTCAGACACTTGGTAGCTGTGTGACCCTGGGCAAGTCACTTAGCCCTGATTGCCCCCTCCCCCCCCAAAAATAAAGGATGGTGATGGGAGCTGGGGAAGGAGAAGGTATGGTATGAAGTTGACTAGCGATTAAATCTGGTAGATCAGGGCTCAAGTCCAGAGGAAAATATGACCCTTTTTTCAATATAAAAAGTTTATTATGAACAAATATGATTAATAGAAATTTGATAATAATGTTTCAACATTAGAGAAAGTTAGTATGTAACTAATTGCATTGATAAGAAAGCAAAACAAAAATCACATACTGTCAATAAATGAAAAAAGGACCTTTTATGGATTGGAGGACCATTTCGTCATTAACAAGGGGAAGATAATGAGTTCATTTTGGGATATGTTGAGTTTGAATACTATTGGGACATCCTGGTAGAGACTAGGCAATTAAAGATGAAGGATTGGTGCTTAAGGGAGAGGTCAGGCAGATAGAGGTGAAGTTTTGGGAGTTTTCTGCCGTGTGATAATAATAGAAGTCATGGAAGAAGATAAGATGAGAATATAATGAGGAAGGGGTGGGTAGAACCATTGAGACTTACTTAGGGTATAGGAAGAAGGCAAGACCAAAGAATAATAGTGAGGGGTGAACTAGTGTGAGGGAGACAGTATGGTACAGTGGCAAGAGCCCTTGCTGTGGAGTCATAAGACTTTGGTTCTAAGACTACATTGTGTAGTATCACAGGGCAAGTCACCTAACCTATTTGTGCCTCAGTTTCCTCATTTGTAAAATGAGGGAGCTGGACTAGATGACTTCTGGTTTTCCTTCCAACTCTATATCTAAGTGAAATGTTATATAGTGCAAATTAAATATACTTTCTTCTAAATATCTTTTATCTTAATTTACAAAATTATAGTAGAATCCAGACTTTTAAAAACTGAAAATAGAAAAAAAAAACCCAATTCATATTCTTGTGAACCTGATTGTCTGACTATCTGTTTTCCTGTAGGATTATGAAAACATTTCAGAGGTTGTAGTTCTTTGCAGCTTCCCAAGCTCTGGTTTTTGAAAGATTCAGTACAATTGTGTGTGGGAGTGCTGTTCTCCTGAGTAGTTAGAAAAACTTAGCTGTGAGTGCCATCACTGAACGATTCTTCTCCCCCAACATGGCCTTCATTCCTGCTTCAAGGAGAACAATAATCTAAAGCCAACAATGCTTAGGTTCCATATAAAGCAGGAAATTAAATGGAATATCTGTTCTGTGAGTTTCCCATCACAAATACAAGGACAGAGGGAATGGGAGTAGAATGGGTAGCTAGTCCAAGGACGAAGCTTTTCTTGGTCCCTACAAGGTCTCATAAGCAAGCGTTGAGTTTTGATCAAATGAATGCCATTAAATTGTGAGCTTCTTGAGGGCTGAGGCTATTTTTATATTTCTTTCTATCACCAGGCATAACATAGTGCCTAGCACATCATAGGCTCCTAATACATACATCATTGACTTGGCTTGACTTAAAAAGCATATGTGACTTTAGAAGTCTGCCCTCCCACCGCTAGAGTCCCCCATTAGAATGTATGATCCTTGAAGTCAAGGAATTTATTAAGGTCTTTGTATTGCCAGCACCTAGGAAAGTGCTGGACACATTGTAAGCACTTCATAAATGCTTGTCAACTGACTTCTCAAACAAGCCCGGGATGATGCAAAGAAGGACCTCTAGATAGCAGTTCTTAGACACATGTTTATTGAATCGGTTTGGAATTTGTTTATAGGATGAGAATCATAGGATTTAAAGCTTGAAGGGAACTTGGAGGTTTTTCAGTTTAAACCTCTCATTTTTTTCCTTGTTGATGTATTTCTTTAAATGTTTTTCACTGATATTTTCATTTTGTAGTGTATCTCTCTCCTCTTTTAACCAGTGTTACAATTCCTTGTAATGAAAAATATAAAGGGAGGAAAAAAATTCCCACAGTTCAGTATAACTATCACATCATCAAAACTGACTCTGTGTGTGTGTGTGTGTGTGTGTGTGTGTGTGTGTGTGTGTAATGCTATATATATAAATAGCATTCCAGACACATAGTGTCCCACCTCTACAAAGAATGGAAGCAGGTGGATTTTCTCAACTCATCTTCATGGTCAAACTTTTTGACAACCCTCTCATCTCACAGAGGAGGAAACCAGAGAGGAAGTGACTAGCCCAAGGTCACATGAGTGGTTAGTGGCAGAGCTGGAGTTTGAAAATTCAGACATCTGACCCCAGAGCCAGCACATTGTCCACTGTGCCCAGAGAATAAGTAACCTAACCCAATAGAACTCCTTCCCAAAAAACCAGATCACCTTGGCATGTGTTTAAATACAAATAGAGAGTAAAAAAGTAAATTATGAATGTTGAACATTTCTATTCTGTGGTACAGGGGAAAGAACATTGGTTCTAGAGTCAGGATCTGTGTTCAAATTCTGCCTTGGACACTTGGCCTGGGTGACATTGAGCAAGTCACTAAATCTCTCTGTGTCTCAGTTTCTTCATCTGTAAAATGAGGGGGCTGGACTCTAGCTCTAGATCTACGAAGTAGCTAGGTAGATAGAGCATTGAACCTGGAGTCAGGAAGATCTGGGTTAAAATCTGGTTTCATAAATGAACCAGCTGTGTGATCTTAGGCTAGTCACTTAACTTTGGTCTATCTCAGTTTCCTTATCTTGCAAAATGCGAATAATAGCAACACCTACCTCCAAGCCTTGTTGTGAGGATTAAATGAGATAATATTTACCTAGTGCTTTGCAAACCTTAAAATACTATGCTAGCTATCATTATCATCATTATTATTATTCTTATTATCCATGATGCATGCAATCCTCATTGACTTAGAGCTACAATATTTCTCTCTGAAAGGCTGGGCTGACAAAACTCCCTTTGAGGGTTTGGTTCTTGCTCGAATCATCTCCTTATTTCAACACCTTGCTGATCCCTAAGAAGGTTATTCCATGCCCAAACCCCAAGATATCTTGCCAGGTTTCAGCGATCAAAATTTGTATTCCTTTGGGCAGAGCACTCACACATAAGGGTATGATTCCCTATGTTGACAGACAGAGAGGAAGGAAGGAAGGAAGGAAGGGAGGTAGGGTAGAAGGGAAGGAGGGAGGAAGGAAGGAAGGGAGGGAGTATTGCTCAACTGGAACTGGCCAGTTGGGTCCCCAGTGGGGTAGCTACTAGTACTCACAACAGATTGTTGTTTGTCCTTTTCTCGAAGAGGACCAATGACATCAGGAGGGTGATGTCTCGACTTGCAAATGAATTGGATTTAAATGAGACAGGGCTGTGCAAAGTCATCAGCCTCACTCTCAACAACAGCAACAACATTGTCCAGGTCTTGCAAGTGAGAATTCTTAAACAGTGAAATTTAAAAACATTTAACAGGGTATTAATATAGCGCTATGGTGTTACTGTTATTCACAGTCCTAGGGTCCTGGCTCTCTGACAAGCTGGTTTAAAAGAGATTTTTATTCACTGCTAGAAGTGGAGTCAAACCTGAAGGTCTATGAGCCCTTTCAGGTGAGGCCACTGTCAATCATTGGGTTACTTCTGGGGAGGTGAGCTTGTGAACTATCAGAACAAGGTGCAATAACTTTGCTGCTATGAAGCCAATTACAGGAATACAATACTAACAATCCCTTCTTGCTCCATGAAGCCTCCTTATAAACTAAACTTTTGGCTTCTTGGTGTTTCTCTAATGGATCAAATGTTCTTGTGCTGAAGTGTTAGTTTAGACTCTTTGGATGGGGGAAGGGGCTGATGTAATAATAGTGGATGACTGCTGCCATTGCCATAGGGCCTCTCAAAGACAAGATAGCTGGCTTATGAGACTGACTTGCTAAGTGAAGTATTTCAGCAAACAGATTCTTTAAGCTCCACTGGCTTATCTTTGCTCCTTTAAAAAAAATGTATTTTGCCTTTTTTTTGCATCACTTGCATTTCCCAATGTATCCTTTTCCTCTCTCCTTCCCAGTGAATCAGCTTTTATTAAAAAAAAGGAAGCAAAATACAGATTAGCAAAATTGATCAATGAATTGCCCCCCTTCCCATCCAAGCCCTCCCCCATTAAAAAAAGAAGAAAAACAAGCCTCTTATGGCAAATAGGAATCATTAAGCTAAACAAATTCCTACATTTTCCATGTCAAATTTTACTTCTAAATCCCAATTAATGTGAATAATGAATCCTCTGAAGTGATCCCATTATTTGAACTCACACTGCTTATTGTATGTCTCATTCTGCATCACTATTCTTTCAGGAAGTGGTTAACATGCTTCATCATTGTTCCCTAACATTGTGGCTGGTCATGGCATTGATCAGAAATCTTAAGTCTTTCAAAATATTTTGTCTTTACTCCTTTCTTGTATAAATTGTTCTCCTGGTTCTGCTTACTTCACTCAGTATCAGTTCATACAAGTTTTTCCAGGTTTCACTGAAGCCATTCTATGCATCATTTTTTTTAATGGCATAGTAGTTTTCCATACATTAAAATACCATAATTTGCTCATCTATTTCCCAATTGTTGAGTATCCCCTTAATTTATAGTTCTTTGCTACTACATCTGACTCTCCATATTGGGGAAAGAGAAAGATAATAGTGATAATAACTAACAATTATTTAGCACTTACTATATGCCAGATACTGTGCTAAGTGCTTTACAATTATTATCTCATTTGATCCTTACAACAACCCTGGGAGTCAGGTGCTATTATTATTCTCATTTTACAAATGAGGAAACTGCAGTTAAATGACTTGTTCATAATCACATAGCTAGTAAATGTCGAATACTAGATTTGAACTCAGGTCTTCCTGATTCCAGGCTCTTCCATTGTACCACTTCACTGCCTTTTTCTGCAAGAACAAAGTGATTGGCCTCCTTTAGGAGTGGAAGAAAGTTTATCTTTGCGTTTTCCCTGTTACCATGTTGGACTCCCTTCAAGGGCCAAGTACTTGTGGTAAGTGCCTCCAGGGGCACTGTCTGTGTCACTTGTCTTGAACTCTTCCAGGCAATAGCCTCTCTCTATTTCACTGATAAAACAAGATACTCTGCTGGCTGCTGTTCAGCCAACATAATCTGATGTCCTCTGATTCCATATCCATGATTTTTTCCCACTGTACCATAAAAAAAAAACTATAATGCAGTGATTTGAAAGATATTGCATCATTGATACGCTGCTAGATTTGGAGTTCAGATTTGTATCAGATAGATTAGTTGTGCAAACCTGAGTATATCATCAATCTACCAATCAATAAATAATTAATGAACATGTATTAAGTGTCTATGATGTGCCAGGCTCTGTGCTAAGCACTGTGGATAATAAAAGAGGCCAAAGAGGGTTCCTGTCCTCAAGGAACTTACACTCTAATGGTAATCTCTTGGTGCCTAAATTTCCTGGTCTGCAAAATGGGGATGGGGAGATGGAGTGGATGACCTCTAAGATCTTTTCCAGCTCTATGATTCTATGACTTGCCTATGGTTGCATAATTAAGAAAATGTCTGAAGCAGGATTAAATGCAGATCTTCTCAACTCCAAGTTCAGTGATCTAACTACACTGCAGTTCTCCATTTCTCAGTTCTTTCTTTATCTTTCTGGCTATTGACTTCTTTGATTTTGCCTCTATCTCTGTCTTTTTCAGTCTCACAAATTATTTTTGCCTCCTTTGAGCCACCTTATGTTCATGTACACATAATGATGCTTTAATCTGTCACTGTTGGCTGTTAGTAATAAGCAAATTTGAAAACAGTGTAGTTTGAGGCATTATTTCCCTGTAGAGAAATATAGTTGAGGCTGTGGGTGAGTGCATACATGGTGAGGATGCTCTAGTAATAACTAAAATAATCATTCATAAGTTAGTATCTGCAGACATTGTACTTCAGCTCACTTTTAACAGAGTTCCTTTAAATGTTCCATGTACTTATACCTTTGTAAATTGCCCTATGGTGTGGAATCAGGTATATTTCCATGTGGGTAAGAAGGAAATCAGTTTACAACATCGAAATGGAGTGGTAAGGTATTTTTTTCAAGGGATTGGGAGCAGAGAAAGAAAGAGCCAGTAGGTGTCAGCATTACCCAAATGGTGGGGATGGAGGCTATACTTTCCTGTATCCTACCCTTTAGGGAGAAAAGTATCATCGTCGTTGTTGTTGTTATTATTATTGTTGTTGAATGAGCTTTTGAAGAGTCCTGGTTATGTGGGTGCCCATTTTTAGCAGATCAAGGACTGCTTTAAAATGGAAGACATCTTGCTTGTCTATTCCTCATTCACCCCCACTTCCAACTTTGTGCAGCCTATTGTATTTAAAATATAGCTACTATGGTTGGTTAGAATCTCCAATTCTTTGGGCATCTATGCATAATTTAGCAACTGATCTAAATTTGGATTTTTTTTTTTTTGCAAGGTGATTGGGCTACAAGGAACATATTATTTAAATGTTAACCTTCTCTGAGGTGGTTTCCTAGCAAGCCTTATACATCTCATCCTTAGAATCATGGATTAGGAGGGTGGGAAGGGCCCTTAGATATAATGTAGTCTTATTCCTTAATTTTATAAATGAGGATAACAAAGTACAGAAGTAGAAAATGACCCACCAGAGTCATGGAGTCATAAATTAGAACTGGGGCTAGAACTCAGGTTTCCTCATTTCCAGTGCAGTGCTGTTATTATTTTTTTTTCCTGCTAAACTTTTTTTTTTTTTGTGGATTTTTTCCCTTCTAATTTTTCCTTTCTCTAGAGCCCCAAAGAATTAGGTTCTGGGCAAGCGTGAATGTTAATCCCTTAATCCAGTTGGGGAATCTGGAGGTGTTGGTGACTTTCTTCATCTCAGTGGCTCTCAACTGTAGCCATTTCTTTGTCTTTTGGGACTTGCTGTATCTAAAGATGGAGGCTGCAGACCGAGGCTAGCAGTTGGTTAAACCCTGGAAGTGTTCATGAGTGATTATCTTCAGGAAAATCCCCATAGCAACCTAGGAGAGTGCCTGCCCTTAGTAGGATGATCAAAATGATTATGTTAGAGAAGGAAAGAAAACCACGGGGAACAGCTGGATTGAAGAAAGGTGATTATGTACATCAGCTACTCGAGTTGTTTTTCATTAGACAATGCAGTGATTGGGGAACTCGCTGTTTCCCTATCTTGGTATTGTGGAAAGAGCACAAAAAAGGGATTCTTTAGATAAGGTTCTAACCTCAGTTCTGCTGCTGGTTTTCTTGCTGTTCCTTACACATGACATTCCATCTTCTATCCTTCTACATTTTTCCATAAACTGTTCCCCACGTGTGGGATACTGTATACTCTTTCCTTGTTATTGTTGGGGTGGCTTGCCTTTTCTTTCTCTAGCTCATTTTACAGATGAGGAAACTGAAGCAGAGTTAAGTGACTTGCCCAGGTCACAGAGCTAGTAAGTGTCTGAGGTTGGATTTGAATTCATGAAGATGAGTCCTCCTGATTCCAGGCTCAGCACTCTAACCACTGTGCCACCTACCTGCCCCTTCTTCAAAACTTAGCTCAAATCAATCAATCAAACACTTATTAAGTGCCTACTGTATGCCAGTCCCTCCTGCATGATGCCTTTCCTGAAACCCTCAGATACTAGTGCACCCCTTCCCAAGGAAATGAACACAATTACTTTGTGTTCATTTGTTTGTTAGTGTGGTTTTGTTTTATGAATTTTGTGTATACTAAGTTTAGTAGTGGCAAGAGCAGTGGTATCAAACTCAAATGGAAATGGGGAGCACTAAACTATACACAAGGATCCCTGGGGGTCACATATTAACTTAAAAAAATCACCTGTTAACATTTATCTATACTTTATTGTATTTTTCTTGTACTTGGGAGTGTTGTGGGTTACTTGCAGCCTGCTGGTGGCTGCCTGTTTTGATGCTTCTGGCCTAGACCCTGGATTTGGTGTCAGAGAGACCTCAGTTCAAATCTTGATTCACACTAACTATGTGACCTTAGACAAGTCACAGCCTCTTTCAGTCTCAGTTTCCTCACTTGTAAAATGGGATAATAGTAGCTTGTACCTCACAGTGTTGTTTTGAGGATTGAGAAAATATATGTAAATTGCACTGCAAAACTTAAAAGTCTTAATTATCACAACTTATTTTGTATATAGTTTTATCCCAAGTGGTGGGGAACCTGTGGCCTCAAGGCCACATATGGCCTTCTAGGTCTTTAGGTGTGGCCTTTTGACTTGAGTCCAAGTTTTACAAAACAAATCCTTTTAGTAAAGGGATTTGTTCTGTGTAATTTGAAGTCAGTCAAAGGGCCTCACTTGAGGACCTAGAGGGTCACATGTGGCCTCAAGGCCCCAGGTAACCCACCCCTCGGTGTTCATGTCATTTCCCCCTATAGAATATAAACTCCTTGAGAGACTTTTTTTAATTTATGTTTTTGTATCCCCAGAGCCTAACAGTGCCTGCCACATAGTAGGGGCTTAATAAATGCTTTTTAACAGATTGTCTGACTTTGGCCAAATCACTTAACTCTTTTGGCCCTCACTTTCTTCATCTGTAAATTGAAGTGGTTGAGTTAGGTGCTGTCTGCCATCTCTTCTACCTCTGGCATTTTATGAAATAGAAAACATTTGTTAAATACCCAAATGGCAAGGTTGCCTTAGACTGCTAAACTGAATACCAAGAAGGACTCTAGTTCACATTTGTCTTCTTCCTTCTTAAATGTACGGAAAATAAAGGACATTCATCTAGCCTTTCCTTCATTGTCTGTGAGATTATACTGAAGCAATCTCTGCATTGCAGCATGTCCTAGACTCTAGGACACTGAATAGAAGCTGATGTCTGTTTTCAAGGCACTGCATGCCCCAAACTTGATAGATGAAACTGTTATCTGCAAACACGTGGGCAAATTCAAATACATTTGGTTTAATAAGCACTTTTCCTAGGACTCTGTCTCACAGTTCAGTAGAAAGAGCACTGGATTGGAACTCCAAGGTTCTGTGTTCAAATTCTTACTCTGTTAATTTACTACCTATGTGACCTTGGGCAAGAGACAATCAACAGAGCAGAACAGAACAGAACAGAACAGAACAGAACAGAACAGAACAGAATAGAATAGAATAGAATAGAATAGAATAGAATAGAATAGAATAGAATA
>NW_020949613.1:1823587-1830493 GCF_900497805.2 Vombatus ursinus
TAGAATAGAATAGAATAGAATAGAATAGAATAGAATAGAATAGAATACAGTATAATACAATATGATATGATAACACACATTTATTAAGCACTATGTGCCAGGAACTATGCAAAGATCTGGAGATACATATAAGAAAAAAAAAAGATAATCCCTTCCTTCAAGGAGCTTACAATCAAGTGGGGAAAGACACACAAAAGGAAGCTGAAAAATGGGAGTGGGGTGGGGAGAAAGTACTCAGCAGTAGGGAATGTTGATGGTTGCAGGGAATGAAGAGTTGGCTGGGCTCGGATCCATTTTTAAATGGAGTCTTTGAGAGGAGTTTTTTATTCCCCACTTTAGTCCTCCAGTCAGAGGAGCAGAGACTATGGAGGATATTGATGAGATATGAGTACCAAAGATGATGCGATGGCATGTTGATGAGTTTTCAGGTGATGAGCTTTTTCTCAACTTTACCTTTCTGAGCCTCAGTTTCTTTATCTGTAAAATGACTAGATGACCTCAGAGATCCTTCCCAACTCTAAAGCTGGGGTCCCATGATACTCTGTGATTAGGGTGGAGATCTCCACAAAATAAATAGGGCAAATTCCTTTGATTTGGGGGATCATTGGGCAGCTTCATAGTCCAGCACCTCAATGTTATCTTTTCCTGACTTCTCAGAACATTGGGGGTTGGGAGAAGGCTGTTTACAGGGATTTCAAATCATGAGTGGGAATGCCTTCTCGTGTCCCCTGCTGCCCCCAAGAGCTGGTCTTCACCACTTAAATACCAAATTTCATTGGAAAGGGTAAATGCCTTATTTCCCTTTGGGTGGTCAAATAGCTCCCAATAGTCCCATGAGAAAGCTGATTTGTTCAGGTTTTTACATAGGCACAGAGAAGGAAAAAAACAAAAAACCAACAAATAAACATGTCTAGTACAGGGAGAGAAGGTTGATCAGGGAGGTTTTGTCTGGGACTTTTGAAAGCACCACCTCCTCTATGTCTTAGGGCAGGCCCTTTGCAATCTTGTTAAGAGAACAAAGGCAACTCCTGATTAGGTTTCAGGGACCCACCCTTTCTGAGCAGAGGTCAGAGACCTGAGAACTTAGAATAGGCTTTTCTTATCCAAGAGATGGCAGCAACATCTCAACAGAGGTGATATTCTCAAGAATTCCTGCATCAGCTCATGCATGCCAGCAACATATGTATGCGTACCCATAGGGCCCAGGAGGACAGTACATGGATAATGTCCCTGTGGAGAGAATGGTCTGAGGCAGTCTGAACTTAGAATCTTCTAGCATTAAAGGGAGGTTTCTTGGCAGTGACAACTTTAGGGGTTCTCTCCAAAGTAGATCCCTTACCCCTTCATTTCCCACTTGGATGCACTCTATTATGTCCCAGGAACTTCATCCTGGAAGAACACCTGAGCCGTGGAACTCAAGCTGGGAAGTACTCTCTACTTTTGGGGCCCCACCCTTTGGTTAGAAAGAGGAGAGCTCCTCCCAGAACCTCCTTGTAAGTGGGCACCCAGGCCAACATCTCTTTATTTCCCACAAACATCATTCCTCTGGATTTCTCCATCATGCCCCACCCCTGCTGGGTACCTCATTTCAGCTTTCTTTTGTGCATAGTTTTCCCCCATTAGAATGTAAGCTCTTTGAGGACAGGGACTGTCTTTTGCCTTTATTTCCTCAGGCTTAGAATGATGCCTGGTACATAGTATGTGACTAATAAATACTTATTGACTGACTAGCATTATAAAATGTGTAATTTATAGAGCTCATAAGAGGCCCTTAGGCAATATAATGATATTAAAAAACAAAATAAAGCAAAACAAAAAACGAACAAAACCAAAACACTGCACTCTGGGTCATGAAGAGCAGGGTTCTTGCCCTGACTCTATCTCTAACTCACAATATGACCTTGGCCAAAACTTCTAAGTTCACTATATCTCATTTTCCTCACTTTAAAAAAAAATAAGGGAAAGGTAAAGGTGGGGTAGATAACTTCTAAGGTCCTTTCAAGCCTTATAAATACCTTGTAAAATTATGGCTTGCACCACTTTGTATTTGTCTGCATTAGGAAAAAAAAAACCATCTAAACAACTTGCATGCTAAATCAATCAATCCATAAGTATTTATCAAATGCTTACTATGTGCCATTCACTGTACTTAGGTACTAAACATACAACAAATGAAAACATTCCCGCTCACTAGGGGCACATGCACATTCTAACTATTCTAACTGGAGATAATGAGCACATATGTAAGCATAAACACAATAGATACAAAAGAATTAGAGAAAGAGAACACTAACATTTGAGGGGGGTCAAGAAAGTGCAAGAGGAGATTGAGCTGTCATTTGAAGGAAGAGAGTTATTCTATGAGGCAGAGGTGAGGAGAAAAGTACATTCTAGAAATGGCCCCAGTTATCCTAGGTAACTAGGCATTGCAGTGACTAGAGCTCCAAGTCTGGAGTCTGAAAGACCTGAGTTCAAATCTGACCCCAGACACTTACTAACTGTATGACCCTGGGTAAGTCACTTAACTTTATTTGCTTCAGTTTCCTCATCTGTAAAATGAGCTGAAAAAGAAAATGGCAAACCACTTCAGTATCTTTGCCAAGAAAACCCCAAATGGGGTCACGAAGAGTTAGATGCGACTGAAAACAAGTGAACAACATCCTAGGGCCAATGCGAAAGTATGGAGCATAGAGCCATGAAATGGACCTCTTTTTTTCCAGGAACAGAGAGAAGGTCAATTTGACTGTACTTCAGGAGAAACGGAAATAATGTACAATGAGTTTGGAAGAATAGTTTGGGACTAATTAATGAGGCATGTTAAAATTATGCTGTCTTGTTTAATGACCAATATTATTCTATCCTATTCTCCATTTTGTCAAACCCCGTTTCTCATTCTAGCTTACAAGACAGTCTTCCAGTCCAAATTAAAGGCACGGTTGAATGACGTGAGCACTCCTAGCCCCTGGAGCATTTGAGAGCTAACAAGTTTAAAACTGGACCTTGGCTTTGTTTATGGGTAAACAAAGAACCAGCTTGAGCTAGGCTGTCCCCAGGGGATGAATCTCCAGTCCTTGCTTTTCCTCATCAAAGTTAGGGGTGACTCAGTCTCCAAGGGGAAGGCTAAGGGGGTAAGTGGGAATGGGAGGTGGGAGGGGATCCTGATTGGAGTGGTTGTGTTTTTGTACCTAAGATTACTTAGAGGCAACTGAATCTCATAAAGCAATTAATACACCTTAATTGTCAGAGAGGGGCGTGATCAGCCACACCTGAAGACCAGCCCACTTTCTCCAGCTGCAGCCATTTAAAGGCTCTTTCTACTACCCTGTGACACCACCCCCAGTTTGAGTCTCAATAAATATGGTCTTTTCAGTCCTTTCAGAGTCACTGACTAGTGTGAACCATTTATTAAGTTATTCATGTTAATAAGTTGCTAGCTTACCCAGAAAACTTGCCTCAGTTTGCTTCAGTGTCATTTTTACCTGCCACATTTGTGAAGGTCTTTAAAAGCTAAACATTCACTCAACTAGCATATATCAATCACCTACTATGTGCCAGGCACTGTGCTAAGTGCTAGGGATGCGAAAAAAAAAAATCCCATAGGAAAAAACAGTTCCTGTTCTTAAGGATCTCAAAGTCTAATGGAAGCTTATAATTAATCTTAGAGGCAATACAGAGCCACTGGAGATTATTTAGTAAGGGGGTGATATGGTCAGATCTGCACTTAAGGAAAATCACTTTGGCAGCTATGTGGTGGATGAGTGGGGAGAGACTTCAGGTCAACAGAGATCAATTAGGAGACCATTGAAATAGTCTAGTTGAGGGGTGGTCAGATCCTGAACTAAGGTAATGGTTGTGTGAATAGAGAGAGGGGTCAGAAGGGAGAAATATTGTTGAGGTAGAAACTGCAAGATTTGATGAGTGACAGCATACGTGGGGTAAAAAGGAGAAGGAGGAGTCAAGGATAATGCTGTGTTTACAAATTTGGAGTAGTGCCCTCCACAGAAATAGGGAATATAGGAAGGGGGATGAATGTGCTTCATTGGATGGCATTTTTGACCCATAAGTGTAATAACATATGTAATCTAATACAAATACAATAAATGTAATAACACGTGTATATATATATATGTATATATGTGTACATATGCATATGTTTATATCTATTCATCTATCTACCAATCTATCTATCTGCATATGCACAGCTCTGCTCTGTAACCACAATGGTCATTCTCCTCACTTAGTACTGAATAATGATTGGCACATCTTCTGTTACTCTGGGGACATTGATGCCCTATGTACAGTTTCTGTTGTGTTAGGCTGGGACAGGAAAACAGCAACAAAAAAAGGGAAATTTGTAGGAGTCAAGAGTAGTTTCTGACCTCAGTGATTAAAATGTTATTATTCATGTAGTAACATTTATTGATGGTTTTTATTGTTTACATTTTTCAATGCAAATGATCACTTCCTAATACAACCCCACTCCCATCCAAGTCAGTCTGGTAACATCCAAAACAATAAAAACAATTAAGCAAAATTTAATGGATAAATGAAAAAGCATTTGTAGAGTGCTGAGGGTTGGGTCTGGGAATAGAAAAGTGAGACTATCTCCGCTCTCAAGAAGTTAACATTTTAGCTGAGGGAGATAACACATAATAGGACCAAAAAAGGGACTAATTCTGACAGTGTATTAAACATTATTCCCATATTCTCCCATTTCTCCTTCATGCAGAAGAAAATGTGTTTCACCATTTGTTCTCCAGGCCTCCTGAGATGGGTCACAGTAATTAATCTGAGTTTGGCTGCCAGCTTTATACTTCCAAGGCCCCAGCAATACAGTACAAAGCACGTTTACATTAGCTTCAGTACAATACTTAGATAGCATAGGGCATAAGTTTGTGTGTGTGTGTGTGTGTGTGTGTGTGTATGAGAGAGAGAGAGAAAGACAGAGAGAGAGAGTTAAAGATAGTGTATAAGAGAGATAAAGAGAGAATTGAAGACAAAAAGAAGGGGGATGAGAGAGTGAATATATGAGAGAGACAGAGACAGAAAGAGACAGGGAGACAGAGACATGGGAGTCTGGAGAGTATCTTGCTCTTAATCAAATTTCTTACTGAAAGAATCTCTTTCAGAGAAGAAGGCAGATTATATTTTAAAATATAGAAATATATATTTAAGTGTGTTGTCAAATGATAGAAAAGCATACGTTTGAGTCCCAGAAATTTTAATGAGAGCAATTGCCTTTAAGAAAATTGATTATCTATGGGAGTTAATTATTTCTAGGATTGGGAAATAATGTAACAGTATTACTGTAATTAAGGTTATAGTATACTCCAGTGGTCTTCAAACTTTTTTTTTCCCTTGCAGAACAATTTTTTTTCTCCTTCTGGGAGAAATCACAGCATACTGGATGTTAAACTTGGAGACGAAGAAGGCCTCCTGTGCAGGAGCCTGAACTCATTCCCTGGGCCTTGGCATTCCCCTGCTTCTCTTCTTCTTTTTTCAGTCTTGTTACTTCTCCAGAACTCACAGAGGAGGAGGCAGCTCTGTGTTTTCACAGTCAGAGGGGCTATTGTGACTTCGGGAAGAGTGGGTAGCCAACTGCAGCTGGGAGAGGGCTGAGGATTTCATGGTACACCTAGAGAAATTCACCTTCTCATCCCATACAACTTATGTCCTGTAAATTCTCCAGAGGGGATTCATTCAATGCAGAAGACCTTTTTTTAAGTCTCTTGAAACTGTGTGGATGCCAAGGAGTATTCAGGTTGTTTATTGGTTAGAGATCCTTTGATGTAGCCATGCAACTGACCCACCTTCTTTTCCAATTAAACATCTTTCTGATGATATCCTTTACACACCTCTTGTTCGGTTCCTTGCAGTTTACTTATGTCAATCATGTGCATCTCTATTTCCTTTTGGGTGACCTCCAAATTTAATTCTTCAGAGTCTCTGGTATTCCGTGGTTCTCAACTAGAAAGCATAACCAGAAGGATCTCATTTTAGCTTCAGAAGAACTTTGAGGGGTAGATGAGTACAAGGAGCAGAGGAGTCAGCTTTGTGCCTTTGTGTTCAGTACCATTTTCCATGTCACTCCTGTACCAAGGCTCCTTGGTATGGGATTATCTCCTTATTGGTGGTGATGAATGTACTGCCTTGTGTGAGGTGCAACAACTCTACCCTTCGCTTTGCACAGGGCAAGGCATTCCTCTCCACCAATAAGGAGAGAGTCCCATACCAAGGAGCCTTGGGATAGGGTTTACATACAAATAAAGAAACTGGGGATCAGAGGTAATTTTCCCAAGTTCACATAGCTAAGAAATTTAGAACCAGGGCATATACCTAGTTCTTTTGACTAATCCAGCCTTCTTTCTACAACAGCACACTACTTTCCCAATGATTTTATTTTTCTTTGACCTTATTGTTTTATCTGTGGAGAGAACTCCCAGTGAGGAAACTCCCTATACCAGTGAAGACTGGCACTTGCTTTTCAATTTAGGGTCTTAGAGAGCTGCTTGGGGGTACTGAGAGATTGAGTAACTTGCTCTCAGAATCACAGAGCCAGAAGGTATCAGAAGTACCACTTGAAGCCATGTCTTTCTGACTCAGAGGCCAGCTGTCCATCACTGCTGCCAAACCTTTTCCTATAGTGTGACAAATGAGAATTCTTTCTAAGTTACAAGAGTCTTGAGTTCCAATCTGTTTGATAGAGGCTAAAAATATGTAATGGGTTGAAGACAGACAGACAGAGAGAAGAAGGGAGAAAGACACATGCACAGAGAAGAAGGGAGGGAGGGACAGACAGAGAGACAGAGAAACAGACAGAGCCAGAGAGACAGATATATATGTATGTATATATATATAAAGAGAGAGAGAGAGAGAGAGAGAGAGAGAGAGAGAGAGAGAGAGAGA
>NW_020949613.1:1830503-1868427 GCF_900497805.2 Vombatus ursinus
AGAGAGAGAGAGAGAGAGAGAGAGAGAGAGAGAGAGAGAGAGAGAGATGGACAGACAGAGACAGAGAGACAGACAGAGCCAGAGAGACAGATAGAGACAGAGTGACAGAAAGAGAGAAGAAGGGAGAAAGACATGTGCACAGAGAAGGGAGGGAGAGACAGAGACAGAGACAGAGAGACAGAGATAGAGACAGACAGAGACAGAGAGACAGACAGAGCCAGAAAGCCAGATAGAGAGAGAGAGAAGGGGAGAGACAATCAGAGAGAGAAGGAAAGAGAGAGAGAGAGAGAGAGAGAGAGAGAGAGAGAGAGAGAGAGAGAGGTCCCCTTAGGTGCCTTCAGATTGTTTGTATGCACATTTCCTCTTGTCAGGCATTAGGTTTTCCTCCAACATCTCATAAACTGAATTTATTGTATTAGTATTTAAATGAGTGATTTCACCAGAGTGCCTTGGCACAGTGCTCCTTTGGTTTGTCTGCATTGTAAATTCAGAGGACATTCCATTCCAGCTGGTGCTGATTGTAGCAAATTCCACATTTTTTCTTTCTTTCTCATTTCTCGCTTGACCCTTTATTGATTCCTCTCTCCACCATTTCTTTGCTGCTGTTAGGTGGCACCATGGATAGAATGATGGACTTGGAGTCAGGAAGAAATGAGTTTGAATCCTGTCTCAGACATTTACTAACTTTGTAAACTCTGGGCAAGTCATTTAACTTCTGTCTGCCTCAGTTCTCTCATCTGTAAAATGAAGATGATAATAAAATGGCAACTACTTCCCAAGGTTCTTGTGGGGATCAAATGAGGTAATGTTTATAAAGTGCTTTTGCAAACCTTAAAGTTCGAGGTAAGCATGAGCTCTTATAGCCATTATTATTCATAGTTTCAGTTCTCTGTTCTTTCCATTTGTCTATCCATTCATTTTCTGCCTGCCTTTAGTCCCTGTATCCTTTGGAAGAGCTTTTAAAATAATTTTCTTTATTCACTCATGGCTCTCTAATAGTTTTTGCCAGATCCCTTACCCTCACTCTACTCCCCCCTTCTCCTCCCCAGCCTAGTACTTCAGGTAGGGGTCTTTGTTCTATTTAATTCTACACCACATTTCAACTGCCCTTTTTTCCCCCCACTTAGTTCATGCATTAGTGTTCATTTTATCTTCCTCACAGGGTAGTGAATTAAAAAAAAAATGTATCTGTTCCTTGAAATACAGGCTAATAGTCCTTCTAAACAACATGGAGATAATCAGGACAATGTGTAGAAGGGTTTCAACTTGTTCTCATATACTTATTTCCATCCTGAGTGTCACTGCTTAGGATTTTGAAGGCCCATTGAGAATGTTCTCATTTTGAGATAAAGCTTCAATTAGTTCTCAGTCTTTTTCACAAGATGTCTTATCTCGACGTTCTGAGTCTTTATTAAGAAACTGCAAAGGAGCCCCAATTCTTTTCCATACTGGAGATGTTCTTTAGGAGATATTTTATCAGGTGTTTATGGATCTCTCTGTGGAAGCTAAGTATTGAAAATATGTACAGGATGTCATATGTGAGCAAAAAGCAATAACCTTTAAAAATGTCTAATGGAAAGAAACAATCATTTATTATGTGCCTACTATGTGCCAGATACTTTAACAAACATTGTCTTATTTGATCCTCATAACCACCTGGGTGGTAGGTGCTATTATTTATCACCATTTTACAGTTGAGGAAACTGAGGCAGATAGGTTAAGTGACCTGCTTAGTATCGCACAGCTAGTTAAGAGTCTGAATTCAACTCTTCCTACCTCTAGGTAGGAAGGCCAGCACTCTACCCACTGGACCACTTTGTAGTTGTTCAGTCATTTCAGTTCTGTCCAACTCTTCATGACCCCATTTGGGGTTTTCTTGGCAAAGATACTGGAGTGGTTTGCTATGTCCTTCTTCAGCTCATTTTACAGATGTGCCACTTAGCTGCTCTTTATTGATGTCTCAAGCTTTCCACCTACCTCTCCTTAATAGAATCCTCCCTTGCCTTGCAATAGGCATAGTCAGGTAAAACAAATTTACACTTTGATCATCTCCGAATATGTATGCATTATTCTGTCCCATTTATGTACCACTTCTCTTAAGAAGTTAAATGATGGGAGGCAAAATAATAATATTCTCAGAAAATTGTGTCAACTCCTGGAAACTTTAGCATAAAAGTGGCAGAGTGGATAGGGCTTGGAGCCAGGAAGACCAAGGTCCAAACCTTCTATCTGATGATTACCTTTGGGCAAATCAGTTAATTGTGCTGAGCCTCTTATAATGTGGTAAGATTTCTCTACTAAATCACTGATGAGTTGAGATTTGTACTGGTTGAGTGAGTCCCCATACTGAAGAAATCATAGATGCTCCATAATCTGTGATTTGAGACTTAAAGAAAGAAATGAAAATAGTTCTTTGGAAATGGTTATCTTTTATTGGGTAACTCAAACCCTCTTCTTGAGTTTAAGTAGAGTCCAAATGCTTAAAAATCCATGATTGTACTTTTCTTTTTCTTTCTCTGGGTTGGTGAGATAACTTGTTTCATTAACCTTTAGTTTGACCAGTTCTGTTTGTCACATTTTTATTTCCCAAAGGAATATATTTTTTAATGACTTATTGTGTATGTGTACACATAGTAGCCAAACTTAGAGGCAATACTAATAAGGCAATAAAATTTTTGAGATTGTATCATGTGCAGGTAGGTGGTGAAGTGAATAGAGCACTGGGATTGGAATCAGGAAGACTCATCTTCACGAGTTCAAACCTGGCTTTAGACACTTACTAGCTGTATGACCCTGGGTAAATCACTTAACCCTGTTTGCCTCAATTTCCTCATCTGTAAAATGAGCTGGAGAAGGAAATGGCAATCCACTCTAGTATCTCTGCCAAGAAAACCCCAGTATAGGGTAGTAGAGAGTCAGACACAACTGAAATGACCAAACAATAACAACAACAAAATCATGTGTAAGATTCTGTGTATATAGTAGGGAAAAATGAGCCTTTTCTTTATTTGGAGGGGGGTACATTCATAGGATTATAGAATAACATTCAGAAGGGATCTTAGAGGTCATTTAGTTGGTTCAACTCTCATTTTACAGATATTGAAACTGAAGTCCAAGCCCAGAGTGATTAAGTTACCTAAGGTGATAAGGCAGTAAGAAGGAGATTCAAGATTTGAACTCAAGTCTTCTGACTCTAAATCCAGCCCTCTTTCCACTGTACCATTCTGCCCCTGTCTTTTGTTCCATAATTAGAAACAAAAGCGCTGAAAATACAGATACTTGGGAGAATAAACACTAGTTTGAATGCGTTTTCATCAAATTCTGTGTGATTATAGCTACCAGGGGTTACTGTTGACCAGTGCCTGACTCTATTTATACTAGGCACTGATGAGGTTGGTTAAATGTACATTTGCCATCTTCTATGCACACTGGGATAGTAAAAGTCAATCTGGAGTCATTGCCAAATTCTCTCTGGCCCTTAGAGATTGGCTGACTTTCTTGCCGTACTTAGTTGCTTCACTAGTGACAATGCTTATCTTATTAGTCTATAAAGGTTCCCCCCCTCCATGCTTGTAGTTAGCCAATCAGATCTTGGTCCTAGTTTCCATCCAACCAGGAGAACTCTTCCCTTCTATTTCTTTCTTAAATGTGTTTATTGATTACTCCAGTCTACATGCATAGTTGGAGGCAGCTAGTTGGCACAGTAGACAGAGCACTGGGCCTGAAATCAGGAAGACTCATCTTCATGAGTTCAAACCTGGCCTCAGACACTTACTAGCTGTGTGACCATGGGCAAATCACTGAACCCTGTTTGCCTCAGTTTTCTCATCTGTGACATGAACTGGAAAAGGAAATGGCAAACCACTCCAGTATCTTTGCCAAGAAACCCCAAATAGGGTCATGAAGAGTTGGACACAAATGAAAGGACTGAACAACAACACATGCATACTTAGATGAATATTTGACCAAAGTAATAAAAACCTCTCAAAATAGGATTATCAATGAGGATTAGTCAGTTTCTCATATCCCTGCTCATGTGGCCACATTGTTATCTTCCAGTGTCAGGTCACTTTGTTCTCCATACATCCCCAAGAATAGAAAAGGAATCTGGGGTGAGAGATACAGATGGGTTCAGAAGATATGGAACACATGGGGAAGCCATCTTTTTCTGTTCTTGTTCAGTGAACCAGTTACTTAGCCAAAAAGCATCATTGAAAGTTTACTCTGTGCTAAGCACTGGACATTGCTGTGCTCTAGACCTGTCCAACATTACTCCTACTTCCTAATCTGAAACTCCATTCGACTTCAGTGTATCCCCACAATGCCTCAAGTGGAAATAAGCATGCTTTCAGCTTCTCCAGTAGAGCTCCAGCTGGACAGTCATAAGTCTGACATTCACAGTGTAAGAGAATCTTTCTGTATTTGGTCAGCTAAATTATGTCCTTTACTCCATCATCTTCAAAAGCACACACTGTGCCCCAGTCCCATTTCTGAAGTCAGTGGGCACAGTCCTTCTTTAAATCTTGGCAGGTAAGCTTGCCACTGCTGGTCAGAGTCATCTGTTGCATGATTCAATCAAATCCTTCCCTGCTTTTATAATGTGAGTGATAGAAAAGAAGACCATATGGAGAGTCTGAAGGGGCAGGAAGGGGTTCCAAAGAGGGTGTTAAGGGAGCAGAAAAGGAAGGCTGGTGGGCATCATAGTGTAATGGAAAGAACATCAGATTTGAAATCAAAAGGCCTAAGTTAGAATCCTGACTAAGCCACTTATTACCTATGTGATCTTAGGCAAATAATTTTACTCTTTTGACTCTCAGTTTCTTCATTTGTAGAATAAAAGGGTGGGGTTTGAACTGAATGACTAAGGTCCCTTTAAGCTCCAAATCTGTGATCCATACCTGACAAACTTAAAAGACTTCCCATTTTACCGTGGTTAGCTTCCTTCATCTTCTTCTGTTTGCAAATGCAGATGAATTAAAAAGAAAACCTGCATACTTCAGCTGGCCAGGAGACATGAAATAATGTAGGGACCAGAAGCAGAGTAAAGCTTGATATCAATAACCTAAGCAAGCAGTTATGGCAGCAAGGGGTCAATAAATTTTTATAATAATTTCAATTTCATTTTTCAAAAAATAGAGAAAGTGACTGAGGAACAGCTATTCTAGAACTGATTATAAGCAACGAGGGAAACTAGTTGACAAAGAAACAATAGAAACTGTGTGGTCAAGTGACCAATAGTCCATCACAATTTTTCTTAATGATTATTTATTTGTCTTAAACATTCTTTTCTTTTAACATTTGAGTTACAAATTCTCTCTCACTCCCACCACTCACCTATCTACTGAGAAGGCAAGTAGAATGATATCAATTGTACATGTGAAATCCTGCAAAACATATTTCCATATTAGTCATATTGCAAAGAAAAAGGCAAAAAAAATAAAGAAAGCAAGAAAATTATATTTCAACTTGTACTCAGAATTCATCATTTCTCTCTCTGGAGATGAATACCATTTTTTCTTCATGAGTCCTTTGGAATTGTCTTGGATTGTTGTATTAATCAGAGTAGCCAAGTCTTTTACAGTTGATCATTACATCATTGCTGTTACTATGCACGATGGTCTTCTGGTTCTTTTCACTTCCTGTTGCATGACTTATAGAGGTTTTGCTATTTTTTTCATAATAGTACTCTATCACAATCTTATGTCACAGATTGTTCAACCATTTCACAATTAATGAGTGTTCTTTTGTTTTCTAATTCTTTGGCAACACAAAAAGAGCTGCTATAAATATTTTTGTACTTATAGGTCTTTTTCCTTTTTCTTTGATTTTTTTGGGGTACAGACCTACTAGTGTTATTGCTGTGTCAAAGATATGCACAGTTTTATAGCCCTTTGGGCAAATTGTTCTCCAGAATGGTTGGACCAGTTCACAACTCTGCCAACAGTTCATTAGTGTACCTGTTTTCCCTCATCCCCTCCAGCATTTGTCATTTCTGATGGGAGCCATTGGTCCTCTTTGAGAACAAAGGACAAACAACAATGTCATTTCTGATAGGTGGTACCTCAGAGTTGTTTTAATTTGCCTTTCTCTAATCAAAAGTGATTTAGAACCTTTTTGTATGACTACAGGTAGCTTTAATTTCATCTGAGAACTGCCTGTTCATATCCTTTGACCATTTATCAATTGGGAAATGACTTTTATTTTTAAAATTTGACTCAGTTTCTTACATATTTGAGAAATGAGGTCTTTATTTGAGAAACTGGCTGTAAATTTTTTTGATATAACTTCATTGTCTATGGGACCCTTTATTAAAAAGCAGTTTCTCTCATTATCACTTTTAATTAGGTCTATTTTTGCTTTTGCTTTATCTGAGATCATGATTGCTATCCCTGCCTTTTTTTAAAATTTCAGCTGAAGCATAATAGATTTTGCTTTAGAACTTTATTTTAACCCTATATGTGTCTCTCTGTTTCAGGTATATTTCTTGTAAACAACATATTGTTGGATTCTGGTTTCTAATCCATTTTTCTATTGGTTTATGTTTTATGAGTGAGTTCATCTCATTTACATTCATGGTTATAATTACTGAGTACTTCCCTCCATCTTATTTTCTTCTATTTATACTTCTCTCTCTCTTTTTTATCTTGTCCTTGCCAAAGTCAGTTTTGCTTCTGACTACTGCCTCCCTTAATCTGCCCTCCCTTTTATCATCTCTTCTCCCATATCTATTTTTCCCTTCCTGTACTGTTTCCCCAATGAGTAAGATAGGTTTCTATACTCAACTGAGTATGTATATATATTCTTCCCTCTTTGAACCAATTATGATGAAAATGAGTTTCAAGCATTGTCCCCCTTTTATGCCTTCACTATAAAACCTCTTTCTCATGTGCTTATTCGTATAGGAAAAATTTTCTTAATCTACCTCTCCCTTCCCCCTTCTCCCAGTGCATCCCTCTCTCCTACCCCTTCATTTTTTTTTGGAGATCATCCCAACATAATTGACTTATACCCATGCTCCCTTTCTATGTAGCCTGCTTCTAATTGCCCTAATAATGATAAAGTTCTTTTCTTTAACTTCATGGAGTCATTAGCTTCCATTTGCTGAGTTCTAATTTTTTTTTTGTGAGGCAATCAGGGTTAAGTGACTTGCCCAAGGTCACACAGCTAGTATGTGTCAAGTGTTGGGTCTGAGGCCAGATTTGAACTCAGGTCCTCCTGACTTCAGGGCTGGTGCTCTATCCACTGTGCCACCTAGCTGCCCCCTGAGTTCTAATTTTTAAAGAATTAATTTCTTCAATGATCTTTTGTACCTCCTTTTACATTTGGCAAATTCTGCTTTAATTTTTTTCAAGTTCTGCTTTTTAAGGAATTCGTTTCCTTCATAAATTTTTGTACCTCTTTTTACCATTAGGCAATTTTATTTTTTTAAGGTGTTATTTTCCTCAGTATTTTTGGTGCCTCTTTTTCCAAGCTGTTAATTCCTTTTAATAATTTTCTTACATCACTCTTATTTCTTTCTTCACTTTTATGACTTTCTTTAACTCTTCCAGGAATTCTTGTTGCACTTGGGTCCAATTAGCATTTTTCTTTGAGGCTTTGTTCTAGCTGTTTTCACATTATTATTTTCCGAGTTTATATCTTGATCTTCATCACTATAGCAGCTTTTTGTGGTCAAATTCTTTTTTTGCTGTTCTCTCATTTTTGTAGTCTATTTCTTGACTTTAAATTTTATCTTAAAGTTGAACTTTGCTCACCTGGGGATGAAAAGGCATTATCCCAAGCTTCAGACTTTTTTATGCTGCTTTTAGAGTTTGTTATGGGAGTCTATAAGTTTTTGGTGCCTCCCAAGTGGTGTTATCCTGGAAGGAGTGTGGTTACTGCACTCCTTGTCTGTGTTCTAATCCTTGCCCAGGAAGGGTCTTTGCTTCCTTGAAGCTGCCAGTGCTAATTCTCCTCTTGACCTTGGAACTGGGACCGGGACCCCTGCTCCCTTGTGACCAGAATACAATCACTCTCCTCCAGCCTGGAACTGTGACCCAGAATTGTTTATGGGCAATAGAATTGTCAGTCAGTACCAGTTGTACCCAGTGTGAGCAAAGAGTCCCCTGTAATCTTTTTCTGACCAGTTGTCCAACCCTTTTACCATCTCTGGACTGAGAGCTCCTGAAGCTGTTGTCACAGCTGCCTCCAAGGCCCACTCTTGTGCTGCAGCTGCTCTCACTCCATGCTGACACCTACCCCAGCATCATAGAGCTTTCCTGCCAACCTCCTAAGTTGTCTTATGCTAGAAAAGTCTCTCACTCTGGCCGATTGTTGGCTCTGCTATTCCAAAAATGGTTTTGAGGAGTTATTTTAAAGTTGTTTGGAGGGAAATGTTGGGAGGGTTAGGTTGAATTGTTGCTGTGCTCTGCCATCTTGGCTTCCCCTCCAAAGTTCTTGATAGAGGAAAGAAAAGCTAGGCATAGTCTAGCATGCACTTTAAATTTTGGGGAAATGGATTTCAGAGTGTTTAGGGTAAAGATAAGAAAAGATTCTACAGCCTAAAATTCTTTAGAGAGATAAGTAATCTCAAGAAAGATTGAAAGCTTCTCTCCATTCAAGAATGGGAGACACAAAGAGAGTTGATCTCAATTAGAAGAAAAAGGGGAACTGTTTAAAAAGACTCATGTGGTTCCAGAGGGAACTCAGTTAGATTATGAATCCTTGAGTTATAAAAAGACATGTACAGAAGATGGAAGAAAAGACAAGTGCCTGTGGATAAACAGAGAAGAAGAACAGGGCCCCATAAAAATAATGCCAGGAACAATCAAGCCCAGAATAAGCCGAAGGTGTCAATACATGCTCTGGATAGTGAAACCAGCTAGTTTAGCCATGTGTTGGGGCATGAGGGAGACCAGAGAAGGGAATAAGACTGCTGTCTGGGGTGGAGAGGATATTGATGATGGATGACAGAGAAGAGGCAAAATTACTTAAATCTTATTCTCTTCATATTTTCTCTTACAAGATTAATGACCTCTGGACTGGGAAGGCTGGACCAAAAGGTTATCAGGGAATTAAAACCCCCCATAAGTGAGGAGTTATTAAGAGAAAACCTAGCTGTCCTCAAGGATTTCAAATCACTAAAACCAAACTATACTCTAGAATACTGAAAGAACTAGCATATATCATTGCTGGACTGTCATCTGTGATTGTTAAAAGACTGTTAGGAATGGCTGAAGAGGTATAGGATTCTAAGAGGCCAGATGTCTTCATTTTCCAAAAAAGGAAGAAAGCAGAGGCTGCAACTTTTGCAGTGAGAATTTTCCTAGCAAAAATCTAGCAATGTTACTAAAAGAATATTTTGCAAGTATTTAGAAAAGCATAACAGTTGTCATTACCAATTCCCTCCCCAACAGAGCTAGCTCATTAGTTCCTGCAAGTTTTTAGGGGCTATGAAGGAAAGAACCAGTGGGGCTTCATTAAGAATAGGTGAACAGGGTATGCCACAATGACCTCATTTCCATTTGTGACAGAGAAGAAAAAATTTAGGGGGTGAGTGGGGCATGATCTATGTTTAAGTATTTGAAGGACTGTGTTGTAGAAGGATTAGGATTACCTGGCTTGTTCCCAAAGTGGTGGGAAAACCAAAAACGAAACTAGGAGCTATGGTCAAGTTGCAAGAGATAAATTCAGGCTTGACGAAAGGGGAAACTTCCTAACAATTTGAGCTATCCCAAAGTGGGATGACAGGCCTCCTGAGGTTACTGAGTGCTCAGAGGTCTTCAAGTTGAGCTTGGATCATCACTAGTCAGGTATATTTTATAGGGGATTCTTGTTCAGTTAATCTATCAACAAACATTTAAGCATTTACTAAGCACCTACTGTATGTTATGTGCTGTAATAAGCCCTTAAGATACAGATACAAAAAATGAAACAATCCCCATTCTTAAGGAACTTACATTCTAATGGTGGAGATATGTACATAAACACACACATATACTCACATATGCACACACATATATGTGAATGTTTGTATATATGTGTGTAATACTTACAAACCTATATCTATATACATATGTATATGTGTGTATATATATGTGCATACATGATAAATATGAAGAGAATAGCTATAAATATGTACAAAGCAGTTAAATACAAATTAGGAAAACCATCATGTGGAAAGTGGTGTTTGAGTTTTTTTTTTTAAGGAAAAGAAGGATTTTATGAGGCAGAAGTCAAGAGGGAATGCATTCCAGGTATGAGGAATGGCCAGTGCAAAAGTGTGGAGATGGGAGATGGTATGCTGTGTATAAGGAACAAAGGAAGGCCAGTTTGACTGTATTGGAGAGGACAAAAAGGGAAGTAATGTACAATGTGGCTGGAAAAGATAAGCTGGGGCTGGGCTGGTGAAGGGATTTAAAAGCCAAACAGAGATGTTTGTATTTTATCCTAGGAGGCAATAGGGAGCCACTACAGTGTTGTATGGGGGAATGACACGGTCAGATCTGCTGCTTAGGAAAATCACTTTAATAGCAATGTCAAGGATGGTCTGGAGTGGGGAGAGATGACACAGGAGGAGAGATGGTATAGGAGACCAATTAGACCAATTGTCTTGACTTGGTTTGGACCAGATGAAATTTTTTCCAACCTTGAGATTGTGATTTCTGACTGCCATTAGGAAAGACTTCACTGGTGTATAGGAAAGAATACTCTATTTGAGCTCATGGGATTATAGGATCATAATTTATATAGAGAGCTGCTAATTTCAAATCCTGCGTTATATTTTCCCTGTATGGTCTTGGGCAAGTCTCTTTACCTGTCTCTGGTCTTGAGTTTCCTCACCCATAAAAGGAAGCAGTTAGATTGAATGACTTCTAAGGTCTCATCCTGCTCAAATGACCTTTATGCATAAAATCTTGATGAATTAAATTATAAATGTAGTAAAGTCATGGTGACTACTTTCTGAATGAAACCTTGTGGTTTCTGGGGTTTTTTTCAGTTTTGAAATTACATCAACTTGGGCATTTGGGACAACAAATTTTTCATCTAAAGTAGGAGCTTTGGCAATATAGTAATCAGAGTAGCTAAACTCAGATGCTTGTTGGCAGGAATTTGAAAATCTGCCCTCTGGCTTCTTTTGCTTCTCATCAGTATTTCATAACATAAAATTAACAAGAATTTCACATAGATGAAATTTGCCTACTGAATGATGCGTGCAAATAACACATTCATCAATTAGCATTTGGGTACTTTGATTAAAACATTTTGCAAGTGATTTCACTTTAGTATCAGTTGAAGAGCATAGTTAGGAGGAAAAATTTGTTTTGGCACAGGGCATTCTTATGTCCTTCTTCCATTTAACAGACCAAACAAGTAATATCAATTTCAATGTGGCCCTTTTCCTATTCAGGTAATCTTTTTCTCCTGCAACCTTTAAGGTCATATGAAACATAAAGTAATAGGAATTGTCATAGAGAATTACAGTTCCAATTTTAAACAAGGCCAAACAATGACTTCATACTTTTATTGATGCTCTACCAGAGCTAATTGGACAACTTTTCCTTCCCCAGTCTGGGGTTTAAATCTTTTGTTTCGATCTCAGTGTTCATATTTCAGTCACACCTTTTAATTGCATTAGTTCTGTTATTCACATGCTTTATGTTTTCTCTTGTTATTCAAATAATTTTTTCTCTTTCTGTTTTCTTATTTAAAAAAATTACACATGTCTCTTTTGTCAACAACCTTTAATGTTCTCCCCTAGATACCTCGAATCATCCTAACTCACCCTTCCACTTCAGATGAGGACACTGACCTACTGTCTCAAGATCCAGATGACTTCAGGAGGGAAGACATCACTGTTGATGGTGTCCTGCTCCATTCAGACTGTCTGAATAATGCTTCTTATCCTCCCTAATAAAATGATCCCACTGAAGAGCTTGTTTTTTATAGTTAAACTTTGGCTAACACTGAACCACAATGCCTTATTCATAGGTTAGCAGGTTTGCAGGAATGTCGACTTTTAATTGGGACAAACAAAACTCATTGCTCTTTAATTCACCTCACCTTCAAAGTAAGAAAGATGATTCCTTTGGGATTCTGTGCCCTTGGAAATGTAATGATTTGAATCAAGGGACATCCATGATTACCTTAACATTTCTTGGGTGCACTTTTAAGTGCACTTTACAAGCATTCCATAGTTACTGCCAGTGAGAGAACATAAGGGTAGTTTTAATCTTTACATTTCACTGGGGGAAATGGTAAAAGCAATTGTATAGATTTTTACCTTATTCTATTATGCTCCCCAGATGCGGCCTATTCTTTGCTTCATTTATAAAATCTCTTAGTTCCCGAAGGTTGTTCATATTATGTTGCTTTCTATTTGAATAAAATATCATTTTCAGTCTAGTGAATGCCTTTTTTCTCCCCTCCTTATAGCTTTGGTGTGTTTTTATAAATATATGAGCCACTTGAATTTACAACTATTCCCACAACCCCTGTACTCCCCAGATCCTCACCAGGAGTGTCAGACAGACACTTCACACACACAGCTACTTTGTTTCTCACCAAAACTTGTGCCTCAATTCCCAATACACTCCTTTATCCACTAGCCACTGCTGCTTCTCTTCAAAGTATTTTTAGTTCTGAGTCTGAGAAACAGAATATAGAACTACTCTCAGAGGATCTACAACCTGAAAACTGGAAGATTTAATATTTCCTGTATGGAATAACCTTTTGAAGTGATGCTATAAAGTACCATAAAGGTTTATCCTTGATCATGTTATGATTTTTTTATTTTTGTCTATGTGAGTATTAAGATTATATGATATCTTGACAGAACAGTAATGATAACAATGAGTTCTCATGGGGATCAGGCTGGCTGACTGAGCAAAGGTTAACCACTAAGCCAGGGGTGGCAGTTTTGTGCTTAAGGTCTTTATTCTTTAATAGTAACTAAAAGCTAATATTTATATAGTGGTTACTATATTCCAGGCACTATGTAAGTGCTTTGCAATGATTATCTCATTTGATCCTCACAACTCTGGAAGGTAAGTGCTATCAGTATCCCCACTTTATAGATGAGCAAACTGAAGCAAACAGAGGTTTTTTTTTTTAACCTTTGCCCACAGTCACACAGCTAGTAAGTAACTGAATTCAGAGTTGAACTCCATTCTTCTTGACTCCCCAGGTCAAGTGTGCCACCTAGCTTGTGTCCTTTAATGTTTGGGAGGCAAGTTGAATCTCATTCCAATCCTTACTTTTCCTAAGTTCTATGACTGTGACCAAGTCTTATAATTTTAACTGTAATAAACATTTATGAATTGCTACCACACAAAGGACACTGTGTCAGATGTGAGAGAGATAAAATGATTAGGTAAGACAAAGTTCCTGCCCTCAGAGAACTTACAATCTAGAAAGAGGGCATTTAAACAAAATAATCTGAATAAAAAGTGATATTAATTTCTTCAGGGCATTCTCCAACTAAAGCTCCCTGGGTTCAAGGTGCTCTGTTTGTTCACTTCTACTCAAAACTAAAGCTTTTGGGGCCCCACTAATTGTGGTTAACTTTGTCAATCAGCTGGAGAGCACAACTGGTTTTTAAAAAAGGTATTTAATAAAATAGCATAATAGCAAAAGTAATAATGAAACACAATGATAAAACAAATAATAAATAACAAACATTTCCCTTATAAGCCTGGGGCATGCTCTCCCACAAATAAATAAATAGGGAGAAATTAGCCACTTTCCCACTGTGAGTATAAGGAGTGGACATGTAAAGTGAATGCATATGGTAGGAGTGCTGGCGTGGAGGGATATTCAAAGAGGAACAAGGTTTCGCTAGCACCTATGGAGGAGCATATCCATAAAGAACACATGTACATGGCTAAGACACATGCATGGAGGGGCAATTCCCATCTCTGACTGTGAAGGACCTCAGACATTTTTTGGTGATATCATTCCTCTGTTCTCGCCATCTCTTGTAGCACATAATCTCCACCAGATATGCTCTCTGCCAGACATTTCCTTGTTCCTCTGCTGTAAATGTAGTCTTCACTTCCTGCTGTTCTCCTGTGGTTGCTGCCCAACATTGCACCATTGGCCCTACCATCACTGCTGGTCTCTTCTAGGTGTGACTCCACTGAGCCACTATGTTAATCAGTTTAAATCTGGAAGGGGATGCAGAGATAATGTAGTCTGACTCCCTCATTGAGAAACTGAAACTCAAAGATGCTAAGTAATTGATCCTAATTATATGGGTTCTAGTCAGTAGTGCCAATATTTGAAACTCAGCCTTCTTATGCCAACTCCAGTGCCCTTCCACTGTAGCATTGATGGAGCTTCTAATTTCTAGCTTCTGGTTTCAGTTGGAGTCTGTAGCTGGGGTGCTCTCTTCCTCACAGGAGGATGAGTGGGCCCTCCCATGCTCCTTTAGTTTAAAGTACAGACACTTTCTGTTACAACCTTTTCAGAAAAAAAAGGCAGAAATCTAAACATAGCCAGTCATCACACTAAGAGAATAAAAAACAAAACAAAAAATCTTAGGGATAAGCCCTTCTTGCTTTTTGTTTTGTTTTGTTCAGGTTTGGTGTGGTTTGGTATTCCGCAGGGAGATCTCTCTATTTTACTCAGTCTTGGCTATAATGAGTATTTCCTCTTCAGAAGGGAAAACCTTTGCCCCAGTTGCCTACCTCTTTAGAACACAGAACAGGTCTAATTAGCTAGTGTACTAAGGCCTAAGTCTATTTTTTTTTTTTGAAATATATTTACTGGTCACTGAGACCTGCATCTCCATCAGAGACTGTTCTCTAGCTAAGTGCTAGGAAGTTTATGAAACTTCCTGTTTAATTCCCAACTGGGGATCCTGTTCCCTCAAACTCATTTCAGAGAAAACTTAGCCCCCAAAGCCCTACAAAGCCATATGAGTCTGTTCCCTTCCAATATCTTGGTAGAGCCAGCGTGCTTTCTAACTGCTACCCAAATGGAACTAAACCAGCACAAAAATTAAACCCTGGAGTTGAGGTCATTGTCTGTCTCCTACCTCACCACATTCTTGATCCTTCATGTCTATGTGAACAGACAAAACCTATTTCAGACTTTGAGCTTCTCCTACAGATACATACAAGGCAAAACAAGAAATAAACAGGCCAAGAACTTTGTGGAATGGGGCTCACGGTGCTAACTATCGTGGGTGCTGATGAAGAGGAACACATTAGTTATTTCTTGTAAGCCTATCCATGTTTTTCCACAATCAACAAACTCTTCATTTCTAATAGCATCATGATCATATACCATGACTTGTTCAGCCATTCTCCAATTGATGGACATTCCCAAAATTTGCAGTTATTTGCCACCACAAAAAGAGCTGCTATAAATATTTTAGAAGACATAGATTCTTTTCTTTCTTCCCTAGTCATCTTTGGAAATAGACGTACTAGTGGTACTGCTGGGTAAAAGGGTATAGGCAGTTTATTAACTCTTTGGGCATAATTCCAGATTGTTCTCCAAAATGGTTGGATCAGTTCAAAGTTCCACAAAAAGTGAATTAGCGTCCCAATTTTCCCACATCCCCTCCAACATTTGTCACTTTATCCTTCAATCATTTTGCAGTTAGCATTTTAAAAATTTTTACTGTGTAGTAGAGATGTTTGTATTCTTTCATAAATTAAAAATAAAAAAGAGGAATGTTGGTATATATTATACCACTGTGACACCAGGAATGGGAATTAGGATTGTGGTACCTGCTAAAAAGTATGGATGAGACAGATTGTGTCTCTGCTACAACTAAAGCATATTCAAAATGGAGATAGCCATGAATAACTTGGACTGTAATATTTACCACTTGACAATAGTCAATAAACATTTATTAAGCACCTACTATGTGCCAGACATCATGCTAAGCAGTGTTCTATGACCAAGTAACTTTCATTGTGTGACCCTCAATTTCCTTATCTGGTAAAAGGGAGAATAATATTTGCTCTACCTGCCTCAGAGGGTTACTGTAAGGAAAATGCTTTGAGAGGCTTAAAGGACTATAGAAATGTGAGCTCTTTATTACAAAACCTCCAAGATCTTGCATCTCAATGCTTAAGCAATGCCAGTTCAATTAAGATGAAATAAAGTGCTGAACACAAATTTGCCCAGCTAGTTTCATGCTCAGAATGTGTTATTTTGACATACTCCATCTTTAGGCTGTAAAGAGAGATTGGATGGGGAAGAGAGATAGGGTTCTTCAGCTTGGAAATCGACACTTGAATTACATTGAACATTTGCAAAGAGGATGCTAAAAAGGAAATAGCCTCAAGATCAATGAAAGGCATTTCGACCATAAGCAGAATCCACAAAAACATGACCTCAGTATGAACTAAGAATGAATTGAAGCCAGTACAGGTCCTTGTGATTTGATGTGTGCAAGGTTACAAAAGCTGTGATAAACAGTGACTGAGGCAGGGCATCCGGGAGATGTGAATGAGTAAAGTTTGGGGAGCAGGAGGAGAGGAGTCATGCCTTCGAGCATCATGAGTCTAGAAAGAGAGTAGATTGAGCCTTCAGGTATGTGCTTCTCTGTGTTGAGATGCTGAGGAGATTTATATCATGGATGCATAGCAGGCCTATTTCTTATACCTTGTAGCTGGAACTATTTAGGCTCAATTAAATATTTAGATAAATTCTAGTATCCTCCAAGTTATTTTGGAACCTTAGAAGGTCACTACTGATGTGTGTGTGTGTGTGTGTGTGTGTGTGTGTGAGTTGAGGGAGAATGGTGGGAGCAAATTCAGTCTAGGTTATCAGCAGCATCTTTAAAATGTTGCCCCTAGAACTGGAGCATAACACTCAAGATACATTTTGACCAGAAAAGAGTTCAATACAACTACCATATTGCTCATTCTGGATAGTATGTTCCTCTTATCTCACTCTAAGATACAATTATTTATTTGAGCTATTGTCATATTGTTGAAGCACATTGAGTTTGCAATTCATTAAAAATCACAGATTTTTCTTTTTAAAAAATTATATATTTTTTACTATCCTACAAGACGTGCCTTCTCATGCTTCTACCCCAAATTCTTCCCCACATTCATCAAGAAACTAAGAAAAATAAAACCCATTACAAACATGTATGACGATGTATAGCCAGTCAAAATGTATTTCCACATTGGCTTTGTCCAAAAATATTTGTCTCATTGTATACTCTGAGTCCATCACCTCTCAATCAGTAGGTAGATAACATGTTTCCTCATTAGTTCTCTGAAAGACTGGATAGTTATTACAAAGATAGGAGTTCAGCATATTAATCCATAACATTTACATACCATGACTTGTTCAACCATTCCCCAATTTATGCTACTCCCTTAGATTCACATTCTTTGCCACTTCAAAAAGAGCTATAAATATTTTAATTTTTATATAAAATATAGTTTGTTTTGCTTATGACTTCTTATTGTTCATTCTTTGTTTCCAAAGAGGACAAATGATATTATGGGGTGATGTCTTGATTTTGGGAGGGAACTGAATTTAAGTGAGGCAAAGTTGTGTAAAGTTGTCAGGCTCACTCTCTCTTCCAGAGTCATTGGAGTCCAGTGGCAGGACAAGAGTTATGACTACTGGTGATGGCTTGGAATGCAGTAGATGATTTTGGTATCTTCGATGCCTGACCAAGCTCTAAGCACTCCACAGTGCCTGCTTCAGCTGCCTTCGTGGTCATTCAAACCAATTGTTCTCATCTGCCAATTCCTCTGGAAGAAGTCTTCACAAGCTTGGGGTGGACATCCCTCTAACTCACTTATAGGTTTGAGGCCTCTTGGTTACTCTCAACCTGTTTTAGCCTGTCTGAATAGATGTTTTACCAGAGTGTGGCCATTGCTTTTTGGAGCCCCAGGTGAGAGTTGGGTGAGAGGTGGACACTAAAGGTGGATGAGCAGCCCTTGAAAAGGGTTTGGCAAGCCCTCACACCAGATGTGCTAGTCCTCCTTGAATACCCCATACACTGTATATGAAATAATCATTTATGTTGCTTAAAACTAATCCCCCCCCTTAATCTATCCCCCTTTCTTCTCTTTCTCTCCTATTTTCCCCATTGAGTGAAATGTATTTCTGTACTCAACTTTGTGTGTGTGTATTCTTTCTTCATTGAAACAGTTCAGATCAGAGTGAGGTTCAAGTGTCAGCTGTCCCCTCTGCCTTGTTTGTATAGATGTCTACTTGTGCATCCTAATTATGTGAAATAATTTTCCCCAACTCTCCTCTTCCCCTCCTTTCCCATTTCTTTTCTTAAACTCTTCAAGACACAACAAAACCAATCCTAGGCTTTGCCTAATTGGATTCGCTTTTTGGACCCTGATGATGATAGAGTTCTGAAGGGACATGTATCATCTTCCTTTATGTAAATGTAAGCAGTTTATCTTTGTTTATTCCTTTATCATTGTTCATTCATGTTTACCTTTTTATTTTTCTCTTCATTCTTGTGTTTGAACTTCAAAACTCTGGTCTTTTTATCAGGAATGCTTGGAAGTGCTCTATTTCATTAAAGATCCATCACCTCCCTCCTCTCCCCCTATAGTATTATACTATTTTACTGTTCAAGTTAATGTCAGTTGTAAGCCCATATCATTTGTTTTCTGGAATATTATATTCTAAGTTCTCTACTATTTTATAGTGATGGATGCTAAATCATGGATAATCTTGACTATGACTCCTCAGTATCTGAATTATTGCTTTTTTGCTTCTTGTAATATATGTATATGTATATACATATATGTGCATACATATACATATGTATACATGTTTGTATATTATATATGTGTGTGTATATATGAATGTATATATACATACATTATATATGTTCTAGAGTCAGGCTAACTGGTCTATACTTTGCAGATTCTGTTCTCTTCCTTTTTTTTTTTTTGCAGGACATTTGCTTTCGTATAGTCCTGTGGTAACTCTTCTATTCTCCACAGTCTTTTTAACCATCATTGGCAGTAGCTCATTGATCACAACTGCCATTTCTTTCAGTCCTCTGGGTTCTTCTGAATCTGGTATCTTGAAATCACTGAGGACAGCTAAATGTATCCTTACCATCCTCTCACTTATTGGGGATTTTAACTATTGACCATTTTGGCTCAGTCTTCCCAGTCCAAAGATCATTTGCCTTGGAAGAAAAAAAGAGAAACAAAATTTTGATTTCTCTCTGTCACCTATTACCAACATTTTATCAATTCAGAGAAGCAATTCTATACTTTCTTTGGTTCCAGTCATGTCCCTGATATAGTTAAACAGACTTGCTTTGCTATCTTTAACATTCACTGACATCCTCAGCTTATTCTGAACCTTAGTACTCCTAGCACTATTCTTTTTTTTTAATTTAATTTTTTAATTTTTTTGGCTAGGCAATGGGGTTAAGTGACTTGCCCAAGGTCACACAGCTAGTAAGTGTTATGTGTCTGAGACTGGATTTGAACTCAGAACCTCCTGAATCCAGGGCCAGGGCTCTATCCACTGTGCCACCTAGCTGCCCCACCTAGCACTATTCTTATAAGACTATGTTCTTTCTTTGTATTCATCCACACGTATCTGCCCCTTTCTTCCATTTTCTGTATATATCTTTCCATAATCTGAGTTGATCAGTGAATCCATGTAGAGTCACATGGATTTCTTTAGATAGCTTTACTTTTCCAACTGTTTGGAACAATTTCTGTTTTTGTCCAGAATTTTCATTTTTAAGGGCTTCTCATCTTTCCTAGACCATTTTCCCCTGTGGAATTTTAGGCTCCAGGATGCTTCCTATATATTTTCTGCAATCCATTTCCCCCAAATATGGGGCATGTGTCTGATGAAACCCAGCAGCCCTCTCTTTTTTCTATCAATGATAGACCAGGTCACTTGCCCCCAATATTCTAACTGTTTCTACTTTAGTCTACAGTTTGTCTTTGTTGTTTAAAAGCTGGTAAAAACAATATACAAACAAAAAATCCCCCTCCCTCCCCCATATTACTTCCTCTACTTTTTGGAGAAATAAATTATTAGGAAAGATTCCTGATCCCATGTTACTAGAATTGTTTTCTTGGTTCTTGGTCTCAATCCTTGCTTTGCTCTACAGTTCCTAGAGATTTAATGACTCTCTGACTCACTGAAGTACGCTGATTTTCTGTTTTTGTTCATCTGTACCTGCAAACTGAAGATAAAAAGGACTGACTTAGACAAAATTGTGAAGCCTGACAAGTTTGGTGTAATTCTTTCCATGATAGTCATTATTTTTTAGTTCTATTATTCTTTCAGTGATGTTCTATGCCTGTGAATCATGAAATACCATGATCTCAGATGGAACAGAATTGCAGGTGACTAAAAAGTCAGGAAAAAGACATATGATGTGGGTGTAAGTAGGAGGCAGTGTATTACTGCTTAAGATTTATATATGAGAAATGGATAAATGGGATTAGAGAAATGGATGGGCAGATAAGGAGGAAGGTTGGTCATGTAGTAAGAGTCAAGGATAACTGATGGACAATCCAAGCACTGCCTTGATACCCAAAGAATATTAAAAGAACCAGAAAAAAAACTCCTCCAATTCACTGGGTAGATTGAAATATTTCCCCTGTGGAGGATTTACACAAACACAGACCAGCTAGGTAGCCTGGAAGATAGAGTGTTGGGCCTGGAGTCCTGAGTTCAAATTTGGCCACAGATACTTCCTAGTTGTACAATCCTAGCAAATCTGTCTGTCATAATTTCCTCAACTACAAAATATGACTAATAATAACACCTACCTCCAAGGGTTGTTGTGAGGATTAAATAATATTTGTAAAGCACTTAAAACAGGGTCTGGTACATATTAGTCACCTAATAAATGCTTACTAAAAAAGCACGTCAACAAGAGCTATATAGAACAATAAGCCATAGATGGGTTGTAGTCTTCGCTGGTAGAACAAGCACCCACAATAATAGGACATAGATTCATGGGAGTAAATGTAGTGCATTATGAGAAGATTCAATGTAGTGTAGTGGATAGAGTGCTGAATTTGGCTTCAGAGGACCTGGGTTCAAATCCTAGTTTTGCTATTTAATACCTGTGATCTTGGGCTAGTCTTTAAACCTCTTTGTGTGCCTCATTTTCCTCTTACATAGAAGAGATTTAGACTAAATGTCTTCTAAGGTCTTCCCTAGCTCTACTTCTATAATTTTGTGATTTGGAGATTTCAAAAAGCTTATGCAGGGGTGATAAGATATCCCTCTCAGTTGTTTCAGTCATGTCCAGCTCTCTGTGATTCCATTTGGGGTTTTCTTGGAAAAGATACTTCAGTGATTTGTCATTTCTTTCTCCAGCTCATTTTTTAAAGATGAGAAACTGAGGCAAACAGGGTTAAGTGACTTGCCCAGAGTCACACAAGTAATGAGTGTCTGAGGTTGAATTGGCTATGCACACAGATAAATATAATACCAATCATGACATAAACACATGAGAAATATGATATGCTATGAAATTCAATGAGGAAATGATCACTCCTATATTTCAAGTTAGAGAGATCAGAAGAAGTTCATGGAGGGGGTGACACATGAGGCTGTAAAAGATGAGTAGGATCTCAATAGGCAGGGATGGAGACAGGGAGGTCATATCAGATGTAGAAAACAGAATGAACAAAGGCAGGGGGTGAGAAATTGAATAATCCAATAGCTGGAGATATAGAGGTCATATGAAGGGAGCATTGACAATATATGGATGGAGTTCAAACCTCTTTCCATTGCCTGGGGCTATGCTGCATTGGTCCAAGGTGGGATAGAAGCCCACAATTAATATTCCCTTACAAAGAAGGCAGCCCTGAATTTGGTCCAGGAAGTACTCCATCTCTACCTCAGCTGTATAACTGAGCTGGGGCATATAAGTTTTTATGGCAGCCAAGGAGCTCTGATGGGTGAATAGAAATATATTTACCAAGCTAGTTTGAGGCCACTTCTTTGTACCCTTAAACACATTTCCTGGCTGTGAAGAGTAGGGTTATGGCTTCATATTAGCTAAATGGAAAGTCAGCTGAGACATCTACTGAAGTGTATGAATAATCATAATTCAGGATAATTTATAGGTAGCTGATGGGAAATAAAACCTATTCTAAGCTTACTATCAGAATAATGAATATACACAGACTGAAAATCAGTGATCTTGATTTCAACAAGTTTAGAAATAATCATAATCCATTTTACTTAAGCTTGCAAAGCTTTTGCTTTACAATAACCCAGTAAAGTAGGTAATGCACATATTATCAGACACATTTTATAGACAGTGAAGCTAAGACTTAGTGAGGTGAGGTGATTTCTCTGTAATCACTTAGAATTAGAGATAAGATTCAAATTCAAGGCTCTAAGACCATCCTCTTTCTTTCTTTTTAAAATAAATTTATTTATTTTTAGTTTCCAACATTTACTTACACAAGATTTTGAGTTGGAAATTTTCACCCCATCTCACCCCTCCCCCCACCCCAAGATGGCATGCATTTTGAATACCCCTTCCCCTAGTCTGCCTTCCCTTCTATCTCTCCCCCCCTTCTCTTATCCCCTTCTCCTTCTATTTTCCTGTGGGGCAGTATAGATTTCTGTACCCCATTTCCTGTATTTCTTATTTCCCAGTTGCATGTGAAAAATTTTTTTTCAACATGTGTTTTTAAAACTTTGGGTTCCAAATTTTCTCCCTTCCTCCCTCCCCACCCACCCTCATTGAAAAGGCAAGCAAGTCAATATAGGTTATACATGTGCAGTTATGCAAAACACTTCCATAGTAGATATGCTGTGAAAAACTAACTCTATTTCCCTTAATCCTATCCTGCCCCCCCCATTTATTCTATTCTTTCTTTTGACCCTGTCCCTCCTCAGAAGTATTTGTTTCTGATTACGCCCTTTCCCAATCTTCTCTCCTCTCTATCATCCCCCTACTCTTTTGTCCCCTTCCCCCCTATTTTCCTGTAGGGCCAGACAGATTTCCATACCCAATTGAGTGTGTATGTTATTCCCTCCTTAAGTCAAATCCTATAAGAATAAGATTCACTCATTCCCTCTCACCTTCCTTTGTTTCCCCTGTACTGTAAGAGCCTTTTCTTTTCTATTTTTTTGTGAGATAATTTACCCCATTCTATCTCTCCCTTTCTCCTTCTCATAGTTAATCCTCTCTCACCCTTTAATTTTATTCTCCAGATATGACTCTTCATCTTCAACTCACCCTGTGCCTCTATCTATCTATCTATCTGTACATACATATAATTTTTTCCCTCCAACTATCCTAATACTGACAAAGATCTCATGAGTTACAAATATCATCTTTCCATGCAGAAGTGTAAACAGTTCAACCTTAATAAGTCTCTTATGATTTCTCTTTCCTGTTTACCTATTCATGTTCCTCTTGAGTCTTGTATTGGAAAGTCAAATTTTCTATTCAGCTCTGGTCTTTTCATCAAGAATGCTTGAAAGTCCTCTATTTCACTGAATGACCATTTTTTCCCCTGAAGGATTATACTCAATTTTGCTGGGTAGGTGATTCTTGGTTGTAGTCCTAACTCCTTTTGCCCTCTGGAATATTATATTCCATGTCCTGCAGTCCCTTAATGTAGAAGCTGCTAAATCTTGTGTTATCCTGATTGTATTTCCACAATACTCAAATTGTTTCTTTCTGGCTGCTTGTAACATTTTCTCCTTGACCTGGGAACTCTGGAATTTGGCTACAATATTCCTAGGAGTTTTCCTTTGGGGATCTCTTTCAGGAGGAGATCGGTGGATTCTTTCAATTTCTATTTTGCCTTCTGGTTCTAAAATATCAGAGCAGTTTTCCTTGATAATTTCTTGAAAGATGATGTCTAGGCTCTTTTTTCAATCATGGCTTTCAGATAGTCCAATAATTTTTAAATTCTCTCTCTTGGATCTATTTTCCAGGTCAGTTGTTTTTCCAATGAGATATTTCACATTGTTTTCTAATTTTTCATTGTTTTGGATTTGTTTTATAGTGTCTTGATTTCTCATAAAGTCACTAGCTTCCAATTGCTCTATTCTAATTTTTAAGGAAGTATTTTCTTCAGTAATCTTTTGGACATCCTTTTCCATTTGGCCAATTTTGCTTTTTAGGGCATTCTTCTCCTCATTGGCTTTTTGGACCTCTTTTGCCATTTGGGTTAGGCTATTTTTTAAGGTGTTATTTTCTTCAGTATTTTTTGGGGTCTCCTTAAGCAAGCTATTGACTTGTTTTTCATGATTTTCCTGTATCACTCTCAGTTTTTCCTCTACTTCTTTTACTTGCTTCTCCAAATCCCTTTTGAACTCTTCCAAGGCCTGGGACTGATTCATATTTTTCTTGAAGGCTTTGGATGTAGGAGCTTTGACCTTGTTGTCTTCTTCTGGTTGTATGTTTTGATCTTCTTTGTCACCAAAGTAAGATAATATATAGTCTGACTCTTTTTGCGCTGCTTACTCATGATCCTGACCAATTACTTGAGTTTTAAACTCTTTGTTAAGGTAAGAGTCTGTTTCCAATGTGGAGAATGTACTGTCCCACGCTTTGGGGGTTTGTACAGCTGTTTGCAGAGATACTTCTAGGGACCTATAAATTTTCATTTCTTCCAAGGTGGTGTGATAAGGGGCGAGGTGCTTCCTCTCTACCACTACAACAAGCTCCACCACGCCAGCACTCCTCCTCGTCCCAGGACTGCCCCTCAGAACTGTGACCCAGATCCAAGCATGGGCAAAGCAAGAGATTCCTGCCTCAGCACTGGCAAAGATATACCTGCAATCCCCTTCTGATCAGCCAGGATTCCCCCTCAGTCTGTGGGCTGGAAGCTCAGGTGGCAGCCACCATCCCAGGCCGTGCTTGGGACTTGCAGCTGAGACCTAGCTTCTCTCTCACTGCAGTCACAGACTTTTCCCACTGACCTTCTAAGTTGTCTTTGGTGTTCGTGGGTTGAGAAGTCTGGAAACCACCACAGCTGCCTGTGATTCAGCCCTCTGAGGCCTGCTCCAGGTTCACTGCAGCCTGCACACCCATGCCAAACTGCACTCCTCTTCCAGCCCGGTGGGATATACCTTTCTGATCAACCATCCAGGTTGTCTTGGGCTGAAAATTTGTTTCACTCTGTCTTTTTGTGGGTTCTGCTGCTTTAGAATTTGTTTAGAGCCATTTTTTTTACAGGTGTTTGGATGGGTTTGGGGAAAAGCTCAAGCAAATCATTGCTTTCAATCCACCATCTTGGCTCTGCCCCCAATCAGTACTCTTTCCATGACACTATCTTGTTGTTTAGTCATTTAGTTGTGTCTGACTCTTCATGACTCTGTGGACCATACTGTCCATGGGGTTTTCTTCTCTGATGGATTAAGGCAAACAGAGGTTAAGTGACTTGCCCAGTGTCACACAGTTAGCAAGTATCTGAGGAAGGATTTAAACTTAGGTTTTCCTGACTCCAGGCCCAGAGCTCTATCTACTGAGCCACTGAGCTGTTCCATGACACTACCTTGGCTTTCAATAATTTGTTAAGTTCAAATCTAAATCTTTGTCAAGCAGAATTTTTGTGTATTTATATTCCATTAATGCTGTAACTATGCCTGAAGCTTTCTATATCCATCACTCAGATAGTCCAATAATTCTTAATTTTTTTCTCCCCAATCTATTTTGCAGATCATAAATCATTTTTTATTTATTTATTCATCTATCTATCTATCTATCTATCTATCTATCTATCTATCTATCTATCTATCTATCTGTCTATCTATTTGTCTGTCTATTTGCTATGATTAACCCTAAATTATTTTCTATTTTTTTTCTGTCCTTTGACTTCATTTTAATATTCCTTGTTGCCTCATGGGGTCTTTGGTTTCTTTTTGGTCCATTTGAATTTTCTTTCTTTCTTTCTCTCTTTCTTTCTTTCTCTTTCTTTCTTTCTTTCTTTCTTTCTTTCTTTCTTTCTTTTTTTCTTTCTTTCATCCTTCCTTCCTTCCTTCCTTCCTTCCTCCCTTCCTTCTTTCCTTTCCTTCTTTTTTTGTGAGGTAATAGGGTGAAGTGACTTGCCCAGGGTCACGCAGCTAGTAAGTATCAAGTGTCTGAGTCCACATGTGAACTCAGATCTTCCTGAATCTAGGGCTGGCACTCTATCCACTGTGCCATCTAGCTGCCCCTTCCATTTGAATTTTCAGGGAGTTTATTGCTTGGGCTTTGCATGACAAAAAAAGAATTTTGTATTTGATAGTCACTAGAATTTGTTGAGTAGGTGGGGTGAGATAATTGAATCTGTGCTTTAGGAAAATCACTTTGGCAGCTGAATGTAGGATGGATTAGAATGGGAGATGCTTGTGGCAGGTAGACTCACCAACAGACTCTTGCAATATTCCAAGTATGAGGTGATGCAGGCTTGAACTAGGGTGGGGGCAGTATCAGAGGGGGGGAGCATTCAAGAAATGTTGCAAAGGTGACATTGACAGGCTTTGGCAATAGATTTACTTTGGCAGAGTAGGAGATAGTGAGGATTTGAGGTTGTATGCCTGGAGGGCCTGTAGGATGGTGGTACCATTGATAGTAATAGGGAAGTTTATAAGGGGTGGGGAGAATTTAGGGGGAGATAATGAGTTCAGTTTTGGACATGTTGAATTTAAGATGTCTACTGGATATATAGTTTGAGATATGTGGTAGACAGTTAGAAATGTGAGACTGGAGGCAGCAGAGAGGTTAGGGCAGGATAGGTAGGTTTGAGAATCATTAGCATGGAAATGATCATTAAATCCATGGTTGCTGATGAGATTACCAAGTGAAATAGTACAAAGGGAGAAGAAAAGAGGGCTCCCAACCTAGCCTTATGGGATACTTACTCTTAGAGGGTGTGACTTGGATAAAGATCCAGGGAAGGAGAATGAGAAGGAGCAGTCTGATAGGTAGGAGAACCAAGGGAGAGTGGTGTCCAAAAGATCTAGAGAGAAGAGAGTATCAAGTTGCTGATGGTGACCAGCAATGTTAAAGACTGCAAAAAGGTCAAGAAGAATGATGATTGAGAAAAGTAGTTATCATCTTGTTTTTGTTTCAAGTTCTCTAGTGAGGGGAGGCCCTCGGTAGCCAGTCTACCTTTGACTAACTCAGAACAAAAATAAATTCTTCCTCACAACAAGCCTGAATTTGCTTTACCATCTATTATTCCTAGGTCTACCCTCTGGTATCCAATAAACCATGTCTAATGCTTCTACATGACACACTTACAAATACTTGGAAAGGGCTATGATGCCTTTCCCTTTCCCCTCCCTTCCAGTCTTCTCCTTTCTAAGCTAAACACCTCCAGTTCCTAGATTGATTTTGTATGGTATGAACTTGAAGTGCTTCACAGTTATGTATGCCCTCCTCTGGAGGCTCTCCATATCATTAATTCTATTAGGAACTGTGGCATCCAAACTGAACACAATACACTAAATGTAATCTGACCAGGGTAAAGTATTCTTTATTCTTGGGAACTGTGGATCTCCTAATGCAGCCTAAGATCACATTACCTTTTTTTTTGGTTGTCATAAGAATCATACTTCTGACTCACATTGAGCTTGCAGCCTGCTAAAACCCCCAGATCTTTTTCAGATCCTGGGCACCTCTCCCTTGAGTTGCTCTAGCTTTTCATAGCCTCTCCATTCCTTCCTATTCTTCTAGATTGCATCAGTTCTATGTATGTATGTATGTATCTATATATGTATGTATGTATGTATGTATGTATCCATCTTATCATCTTTCTATCCACTCATTTATTTATTCATTTACCTATTTGTTTTTAACATTAATTTGAAAATATTTTAGTTTCAAATTTTCTACCTTTCTCTAGCCCCTCTCCAACTCATCAAGAAGGACACAATATAATGTTAATTATATATGTAAAGCATGTAAAACATATTTCCATAGTCGTGTTGCAAAAGAAGCAAGAAAAATAAAAAAAATGAAAAAGTATGCTTCAATCTATATTCATCAGTTCTCTCTCTGGAGGTCGATAGCATTTTTCATTATGAGTCCTTTGGAATTGTCTTGGTTCACTGTATTGATCAGAGTAGCTAAGTCCTTCACAATTGATAATCATCACAATATTGCTATTACTGTGTACAGTGTTCTCTTGGTTCTGGTCACGTCACGTTACATCAATTCATGTAAGTCTATGCACTTTTTTTTTCTGGAACTATCCTACTCATCATTTCTTAAAACACAATAATATTCCATCACAATCAGATATTGCAACTTGTTTAGGCATTCCTCCCTTGGTGGGCATCCCCTCAATTTCCAGTTCTTTGCCACCACTAAAAGAGTTGCTATAAATATTTTTGTATAAAAGAGTCCTTTTCCCTTTTCTTTGATCTTTTTGGATATAGACTTGGTAGTGATATTGTTGGATCAAATGGCATGCACAGTTTTGTAGCCTTTTGGACACAGTTCCAAATTGTCTTTCAGAATGGTGGGACCAGTTCACAATTCCACCAACAGAATGCACAGGTTTTCTATAAGTTTAAGTTTTTATTTTAATAATTTAATTATATATATATGTATATATACACACACACACACATATACATATATATACACATACATATACACACATATATACATATATACATATACACACATATATACATATATACATATACACACATACATACATACATACATACATATATATATATATATTTGCCATTCTGACTCTCACTCATCCATCAGCATCATTAAATCTCCAGAATACTAGGGTAGCTCAGGGATCATCTTCCAGAATTTCTAGGTCTTGTCATCTTTTCCAAAGAAATTTGACCATAGACAGCTACTCTATATTTGTCCTTGGTCTCTAGGCTAACAAGAAAGTTCCTTACTTACAATAACTTCTTAGGGGTAGGAGAAATTAACAATGCCCAGAATACCTTAAGTCAGAGTAACTAAATACAGACCTGGCACTTCTACTTTCAAAGGGGTTATTGCCTATATGTTGGAATTCTGTGTTCCATGGGTCCTAGAGACCTGTCACCTGCAGCAGTGTATAATAACAGCAGAGTTTTGATGTTTAAATAATAATGATAGCTGGCATTTATATACTTTAAGGGTTACAAAGCATATTGTATATATGTGCATATATGAACATATGTAACAGGTTTATTTCTTGGTTCTACCATATATACATGCATGCACATGTGTATATATGATGTACATACACATATGTAGATGAGTGCATGTATATGCAGATGCATATATATACCAACATATAATATATAACATGCATGTGTATATATCTATAATACACATGTATGTGTATATGTATATATGTACATATATACACATGCACACACATGCGCGCACACATACACACATATATAACATTTTAAAATCTCTAAAATCTCACTCCTCACAACAACCATGGTAGATATGTACTATCATTTTCATTTTATGGAGGAAGAAACAAGTTTCAGAGAGTTGAGTGTCTGGCCTAGGGTCACGCACATAACTAATAAGGTCTGAGGTGGAATTCGAACCCAACTCTTCCTAACTCCAAGTCTACATTTTATGCCAGCCTATCTCAGTTTATCTTTTTTGTCCCCTTAAAGGAAAGAAACTGGAGAAAATGAGTATGGTGTCATTTTCAGAAAAATGGAAAGCTACGTCTGTTTCGTCTCCAGCTTTGTTTCTTTTGTTTCTGCCATGTTTCTCTTATTATTTGGCAGTTATACTCCTAAAACCATGACATCAGGAGCCAGACATATAGTTTACCAATTAATTCATAGACCTGAGCATCCATCCCCACACAATCTGCTAACGTGCTAATAAGCTTGTGATTTTTACAAATACGGAGACCAACTTTGATTTTCGTGCTCTTTTATGACTGAAATTAAAATGGAAGCAGTTGCATTTGCTCTGTGTCCTCCTCACAAAACAACTAATTATTTTCCTCTAAGTAATGATAATTAACAAAATTCTTCTCAGGTTCCTGATCAGTGCACAGCTGGTACTTGAATAATCAGAGACTTGTTTCTATGGTGGCTCTAAACCCTTGCCTGGTTTGGGAAGGATGTTAACTGGAGACTGTTGCCTTAGGCTATTAGTTCTAAATTATGCCTCAAATGACCTGCTTAAATTAGAAGCTCCATTTATATGAATAAATGGTAGCTTGGGAGAGAGAGAACAAAATGGTATCATTCTGCTCAAGGGAGATTAGGCTTGCTCAAGACAGTGTAGCTCAGGGTTTAATTCTTGGTTATATGGTAGAAATTCCAAAGAAAGATCAGCAGAGGTGTTAGAAAAGAGCCTTAGATTCAGGTTCAAAGCCTGGCTTTGCCATTTATTAGTTATGTAACCTGGGATAAATACTTTCATCTTTTGGACCCTCAGCTTATTCTTTGATAAAATGATGTTAATAATAAGAATAATAAATAATAATAACAATTCCCGTCTCACCTACTTCATTAGATATTTTTGCCAGTAGGAACCTCGGCAGCTAGATGGCCCTTTGGATAAAGCATTGGACTTAGAAGTCCTGAGTTCAAACATGACCTTAGATACTTACTAATTGTGTGACCTTGGGCAAATCATTGAATCTTTCCTAGCCTCAATTTCCTCATCTGCAAAATGAGGATAATAATAACACCTTCCTCCCAAGGTTGTTGGGAGGATAATATGAGATAAGATTTATAAATCACTTTGCAAAACTTAGAACTCTATACAGATGTTAGCTGTTATTTTTGTTTTGAACTTTGTATCCACAGCCCTAGCACAATGCCTTGCATATGGACACCAAACAAATGTTGGAGATAATGTAAAATGTTTGGAAAATACTTTATAAACCAAAAAGTCCCATATAAATGTCAGTATCTAAGACTTGAAGCTCTGAGGGTAGGGGCTAAAAGCTATCTTAACTTCATATCTCTCCCAGAGTACACAGCATGGTGCTCTGCTTACAGATGTTTATTGAAGAACAAACAAATGAATGAACAATCAGTTATTAGGCATTCCTCTTCCCATGTAAGCAGGAATGACAATGGAGTGGGGTGAATGAAGTTTGACTACAGAGAGCAAAGATTGGCTTCAGGCTAATGAAGTCAGGAAGACTAGTTGGATCAGAACAACTTAAATTCTATAACAATTCCAGAGGCCACACCCCCTCCAACCCTGCTTCTGCCCCACCATACCAGGGCTTTTCAAGAATGGGAGTTTGAATTGGTGCTGGATCAGGCCTATTCCAGTTCCCTATGAAAAGTTACTCAAGGCACTGTTAAGAATATAACCCTGTGAATGAAATAATTAAGGAAGAGGAACACAAGGCAGCATTTCTGTTTCTTGTTATCAAATACAGGACAAGCTCTTTAATGCTAGAAACCGTTTTTTCATTTTGACTTTGTATTCCTGATCCCTGGAATGATGCCTTTCACGTAGCAATCAGTTACTCCATAAGACAAAAAACATTTATTACATGCTTACTTTGTGTGAACTGCTCATCTCAAACTGCATATCTTTTAAGAGACTTTTCACTATCCCATTCTCCCTCTCCCCCCAACCCCTCTTGCTGCTACCAACTTCTCTCTGAGATAACATTTCATTTACTCTGTAGTGATTTGATGCCTACTCACTCTTGGTGTTGCATGGTCCTGAACTGGAAGAGTTTCCTAAAAGGGGACCACATTTGCATTGGCTTGAGATCTGAGAACATCAACAACAGGTAGTATTTTTTCATGACCCATTGTATATATATTTTCCATTTATCTAAGACTTCTTAGAATCTTCTTAGTTCATTTACATCTAAAATGTCAAGATCAATTGGATTCAGTCCTTCTGGTTGTATGTGACATGTTGGTTATTAAACAAAGATCTCACATTTTGAGGACCACCAGGTAAGTGAATGTTTATAGACAGTTTAAAAGCTGTGATTCTTAGTACTCTCTGTCCCTTAATGTCACTGATGAAGAGAAAGGATCCTGCATAGGACTGGGAGCCATTTTGCTTTTTTCTTTGTTTCATTGTTTTTTAGTGTCCCAAATATGGATCACCTTGGGGTCAACCTATTAATGATGACCCTCAATATTTATAGGTCCCAAGGTTTTAAAAATTGACCTTTATGTACAGACTAGATCACCCCTCTCTGTTCTTATCCTACATGAAATGGTCCTCAAACAACATATACAGTCTACTGCCGGGACTATACTCCCAGCCTTTCCAGAATGGCAGATCACATAGTTCATAGATCTGGAATTGAAAGAGACCTTTAAGTTCATCTAGTCTAATCCCCTCAACTTGCAAATGAGTAAAGTGAGGTCCAACCAGGTGAAGTTATTTATTTGCACAAAGTCTCACAGATATCAAGGCAGAGTCTGCCAGAATTTATGTTCTGCTGGCATTGCCTTCAAGAACCTAGGATAACCTTCATGTTGTATTGAGGCACTGGAGTGGGGCTTAGAAGGGGAGAATAACAATATGTATAAAAATACCTGTAACAATATACATCTTCCATAAGTAAAAATTTAAAACATAGTCCCAATCTTATGTGACCTTTCAGCTTCTATGGTCATGGAGTATTGGAAGAGGGCCAAGGGTGATATGAATCACACAATGTTTAGGTCGTCTAAAAAAATTGACTTAATTGTATTAATGTGAAATGTGAAATATTTGTTCAATAATATTTATCTAACAAGCAACAAATTAGCAAGCTATTTACAAAACCCAAATAATATCAACACTGACAACCTCATAAAAATGAAACCTGAAACCAAAAGAAATTTGCAGTTATAAAGGAAGAATGATATGTAAGTTCTCTTTGAAGAGAAAGTTAAAGAAGTTAGCACAGTTGGTTTTTATTTCACATCCAAAGGCTATGAGAAACATGGATTTATGGGTCACTTGATCATCTCTCCTTACTGTGTTCATAATGAATGTGAACAAAAAGATCATCATCAATATCACTGTGTCATATGTATGAACAATTGTGGTAGAGGATGAGCTAGAGAAAGTCTCTGAAAATCCTGACCAGCTCCTTTAAACCAATGGTGACAAATTAAAAAAGAAACAGGGTACATAAGGACCCCCATGGGCCACATATTAACTCAGATACATTGATATTATTTATGTTGTTTTGTATTTTTATTTATTTTGTTAAATATTTCCCAGTTACATTTTAATCTTGTTTAGGCACACTAAGGAATGCTGTGAACTGGGTGTAGCCCATGGACCATGTATGTGATGTATCTGCTTTAAATCAATTCAAATACACTTGGATATTCAGTGATTCTAATGAAAAGGCAGGCATGAGGGGATGACAGAAGTACACATTGGAATATATGACTTGGGTCTGACAAACAAAAAATGCTGAAAGCTTGTTGATTTTTTTATAAGCTTACTACCCATATATTGTGTATACTTTCTTCCAGAAGAGAGTTGAAGGTGCTGGATATGGTGAATATGATCACAAGAATTGAAGCTGACTGCATCTTAATAGGTAAGTAATGACTGGTGACTAATATGGAAGTCATTTTAGAGTAAATGGCAAAATCAACATCAAATTAAAAGAGGCTAAAATGAGAAGACACCATAAATAATTGCAACAACTTCTACCTGACCTATTCAAATGTAATAGGGGGTATATGATGATCCCTTGGGCAGCTCTAGCTAGGCCACATCCCATGTAATGTTTAATCTATGTCCTAGACTAATGTATGGTACATGTTTATAGTCAATTTACTGTTATATAAGGTAACTAAGTGGCAGCTAGGTGGTGCAGTGAATTGCTGGGCCTGGAGTCAGGGAAGACTCATCTTCTTGAGTTTAAACCTGGCCTCAGATGCTAGCTGTGTGACTGTGGGCAAGTCATTTAACTCTCTTTGCCTCAGTTTCCTCATCTATAAAATGAGCTGGAGAAGGAAATGGCAAGCCTCTCCAGTATCTTTGCCAAGAAAACCTCGAATGGGGTTGCAAAGAAGAGAACATGACTGAACAACAAAATACTAACTAATGCAACTGAATCACCAATTAGTCTTACAATGAAATGTATTAATCAATTCATGCAAACAACACAAACATAAAATCCTCTAAGGACAAATGACCAACCAGCTGTTTAGAGGTCCTGGTCATCTTATACTGTTCATGACAAAAATTCCCTTTCTGTCCAGACAGAGGTTGTGTGTCTTTCTCTAAGGAAGTCACCTGGCAAATCTGTGATAGTCAGCACTACCCTCAAGTGAACATAGGTTGTTCAAGTCTTAATTGCAGGAGTCTACTCTCATCCTGACATAGGAGTAGGCTTATGGCTAGGGCCTCCGGTAGGTTTCTTATAGCAATGAGTATTTCTAATTTTTTTAACCACATAATTTGATTGATAGTTCACTACATAAGCTACTGATAAAATTGTTTATGATATTTTTCCATTGGCAGTCTGTCTTATGGAGGATCCACATATGCTAATCTGCTGCTTAAGAATGCAAAGATGTTATTTACTAGATCATACCACACAAACAAGCTTACCTTATTATTGAATAACATCTTATAGGAAAACAATTTTCTCAAAACAACTCAAACACAAACAGAGGCTTAATACAAAATGGAGTCAGTTAGGTTGACAAATTTATTCCTAGTATCTTATTAAGGTAATGGAATTTACTCTCACTAAACCAAGTCATTACTAGGGAAGTATTCCCCAGGTACAGTGGTTCAGTATTGAAAGGCTTGTCAGGGGAGACTGTGGTAAAACTTCAAAAGAGAGAATTAGGCACTAAGCCGGGAGGAGCATACCACTCAGTGGATTTCTTTTTTGGGGGGGAGCGAGGCAATCAGGGTTAAATGACTTGCCTATGGTCACACAGCTAGTAAGTGTCAAAGGCCAGATTTGAACTCAAGTCCTCCTGACTTCAGGGCCAGTGGTCTATCCACTATACTGCCTAGCTGCCCCTTAGCTCAGCGGATCTTATAGGGAATAATTTTTACCCTGGATAACTCTCTCTGTCTCTCTGTGTCTCTTTCTTCTTCTTCTTCTTCTTCTTCTTCTTCTTCTTCTTCTTCTTCTTCTTCTTCTTCTTCTTCTTCTTCTTCTTCTTCTTCTTCTCTCTCTCTCTCCCACTCTCTCTCTCTCTCTCTGTCTCTGTCTACCCTTCCTTTGCTTATTCTCCCTGGCCACTCTAAGCACATGAAAGTTAAAGTGAATATGTTGATTTAGGTAAACCATATATCTAAACCAACATGTTCACCTTAACTTTTATGTGCTTTTCTGCTTTGTGTTTCTTTCCTGAACATGGAACACTGAGCAGTGACCCTAAGATGGTTGTTTCTAAGCTTGGAGGCATCTATTGAACAGGACAGGTCCTGGGTGCACAGTTGGTTCTGACTTCACCACAGGAGGAATCCCAGCAACTACTCCAGAACTTCTTGGAGAAGGTAGCAAAAGCCAAGAGCATGAGCGCAACCTGACCTGAAACCCTAGAAGACACGAACCTGAAAGGATTTGTTTGGACAGCACAGAACCTAGGCAAATGTGAAATTCCAATTCAGTTGACCAACAAAATATTTCATAGTTTGATGTTTTAAATATCAAACTCCTGAGAGAATAAAACAGTAGTACTTAAATATTTATTAATGCATGCTTGTGAGTCTCTTGTGTAAAGTATTTCTTTTCTGTGGAAAAAACAAATATCTGCCCTATATCTGATTTACAATGCACATTGTGTACTTTCTAATCTTTTTAAAGAAGACCGTAGACATCAATGAAACAAACTTTAAGTGATTTTCCCCACAGCATTCTGGGGTAAGAGTTTTAAGAGACAAACAATGTGACAAAGAGATAAACATTCTCCTTTATGAAACCAGGCTCTTCCATACCTGAACCTTATCTATGTGAATCAGTCCAGAACCGAAAGGGGAGCCTTGGTGGAGAGGGAGAAGGCAGGCATTCCAGCTCATCTGGGTCCAGCTGCTGCTACTGCATGTATATTAAACAAATAAACTGTCCATGACAAAAATGGGGAAAAAGCATAGATATTGATCTTGATTATCATCATTCTCTATAAACTATTAATATCTAAAACAATGACTACAACAAGGAAGCCTAAATAGTCCAAAAACTGCTTTAGCAAATCTTTGATCTTACCACTAGAGAGACATGGCAGCTAAGGGCAAATTAGGGGTAGGATACAATAAAATACTAAGGAAGAGGATGGCAGAAGGTTAAGAATGGCGAAGGCAACAGGTTTAAAGAAAATTTGTGCTAAGACTCAACTAAGCCACATCATTCCAAGAGCCTTGCTAGATGAAACTGGGAAGAGAACAACAGATATGTAGAAAATGGAACAAATTCATCAATATTTCTCTAACACTATTTTCATCATTAAGGACAGAGAAACTGCCACTTATAGTCCTGTACACATTGATCCATGGTGTGGTATAAAAGAAAGTTGAAATGACACTTAAGAAGATGAAATCAGGAAAGGTAACTGGACCAAACCACGTATATACTAAAGGAAATCAGGCTTGGAAAGTAACACAACCTTGAAAGCATTGAGAGCTAATTTTATAAGATATCTTACTATAGTAAACATGCCAAAAGAATAGAAAATATCATAGATGATATTAGTACCCTCAAAAGGCAATTGAGAAAACCAGTAATTATCAATCCACATGCCTACTTTCTCATCTTTAAAAAAATCTTTATATAAATGATTTATACACATATTGAGGGTATCCTTGAGAAAAATATGAGAAGGGAATGGAAGAGTATTTGCAAACAATTCTCTGCACAGACTACATTTTTACAAACACATAATTGAGTGAATGATGGAGAGAACGTAACCTTCAATTCCTGAGGGGAAGCTAAAAAGGGGAGACAGGGAAGGTACTCAGCTGGGGAGCATGTTAGAGAAAGTCCAAAGCACAGCCTGGAGAGGAATGAGATGGCTGGCCTCAGCAGCCTCCTCAAATGGGGGTTCTGGGAGGAGCTGTACAAAGAAAGGAAGAGGCCACAGGAGTGGAAGGTACTTCCAATGTGTAAATTTCAGGGCACTTACCAAATGTGTGTTCCCTTCTTTTCCCTTCCCTCCCTCCTCCTTTTTCTTCTCCACTCTAAACATTCATACAAAAGGGAATAATATAATATAAGACTAGAAAGGTAATTTTACCTAGATTGTGGAGGACTAGAGTAAGAGTTCTTGTTTTTATTTTCTAATATTTAGTTTTTCCACAATTACATGTAAATACAATTTTTAACATTCTTTTTTTTAAGTTTTGAGCTTCAGATTCTATCCTTTTCTCCCTCCCCTCCCTCCTCCCTGAGGTGGTAAGTAATATGATATAGATTTACATGTGCAATCATGTAAAACATATTTCCATATTAGTCATTTTGTGGAAGAAAATTCAAAAGAAAAAGGAAGAAAGCAAGAAAGTAAGGAAGAAAGAAGTGAAAAACAGTATGCTTCATCTGTATTCTGATGCCATCAGTTATTTCTCTGGAGGTAGACAGCATTTTTCATCATAAGTCCTTTGGGATTGTCTTAAATCAGTGTGTTGCTGAGAATAGCTAAGTCATTCACAATTGTCCATCATACAATATTGCTGTTACTATATATATGTTCTCCTGGTTCTGCTCACTTTACCCTGCATCAGTTCATGTAAGTTTTTCCAGGTTTTTCTGAAATTATCCTGCTTGACATTTCTTATAGCATAATAATAGTATCCCATCACAATCTTATAGCACAACTTGTTTAGCCATTCCCCAATGATTGGGCATCACCTCAATTTCCAACTCTTAGCCACCACAAAAAAGAACTGTTGTAAGTATTTTTGTACAAATAGGTCCTCCCCCTTCCCCTTTACAAAAAAAACCCAACTCTTTGGGATACAGACCTAGTAGTGATATTGCTGAATCAAAGAGTATGTGCAGTTTTATAGCCCTTTGGGCATTCCAAACTGTAGAGCATAAATTCTTGTTTGTGTGTGTGTGTGTGTGTGTGTGTGTGTGTGTGTGTGTGTGTGTGT
>NW_020949613.1:1868437-1929557 GCF_900497805.2 Vombatus ursinus
TGTGTGTGTGTGTGTGTGTGTGTGTGTGTGTGTGTGTGTGTGTGTGTGTGAGATAGACACAGAAAGGTAGCTAGTTGGCTTGAAGGATAGAGTACTGGGCCTGAAGTCAGGAAGATGTGAGTTGAAATTCATCCTCAGATATTTACTGGCTATGTGACCCTGGGTAAGTCCCTTAACTTCTGTTTTCCTGTTTTCTTGACCATAAAATGGAATAATAACAACACTTATCTTGCAGGGTTGTTGCATTTAGCACTATGCCTGGCACATAGTTGTTGTTTTCTTGTTCTTCATTCTCAAAGAAGATCATGACATCAGGAAGATTATGCCATGACTTGCAAGTGAATTGGATTTAAGTGAGAGAGGGCTGTGCAAAGTCACCAGCCTCACTTTCTCCTCTAGACTTGATGGGGAGGCTTGGGTGCTTGTACTTGGACCCCACTTCCAAGACCATATTTCTCCCTAGCAAGACAGTTTCCCTGACAGTTTCCCTCAAGCCCAAGGACCCTATCTTTGGCAATAAGTCATGAGTGGGCCCAGTGAGGCAAACTTTCTCTCTCTGTTACAAGAACAAGCTGACCTCTGTAGAATTTCCCTTATATGAACAGGACTGTCTTGTACCAGCAGAACTATAAGTACTGATGTCCACAGTTATGGGTATACAATCCAGAGGTCAAGCTATAGACATCAACTCCCAAAATTATCTTGTTATAGACATAACAGGCCCAAAATATACCCTTTAGGAACCCTCTCTCCCCCCCAATCCACCTTGGTTTCCAGTAGTGAATGATGCAGTTGTAGATTATCATCTAATCAGCATACTTGGCACATAATTCACTACTTTTCCCATAAAAGCTTTAGCATCATTCCTGTTAGGTTGTAAGTTCCTTAAGGAGCTCTGTGCACCATGGCAGGTTCCTTAAGAATCTTTGCCCACTGTACAGCAACTTAAGGAATGCTTGAGTCTATGAATTCATTCCAGATGACCCTGTCCTATACTCTAATTCTTGAGGGTTCTAAACCTCTCAGACAGCAACAGACTCATCTGGTCCCAGTGGCAAGATATAGATTAAGATGACTACAGATGGCCCGGGATGCAGTGGGAAATCTTGACCTTTTTGAGCTAATGTCTTTAACAGGTTTCAGTTTTACTGAAGCAATGTCCATTCAGGGCTAGATAAGAAATGAGACAAAGAATGGCCTCTTTTAACTAGCAAAAAAAAATCTATCTGGAAGGGCAAGACCTTCAAGGTTTCTGGCTAAAACAGAAATGGTTGCTATTTAAATTCTCTCTGAGCCATCAGGGCCTAAACAATGACCAAGTTGGGCTTGGGCTGGGACCTATTGTTGACCAATCCATAAGAGCCAGAGTGATTTGGGTTTAAGGCATGGTCCAGGTTCTTAAGAAAGAAATCTAGCCAATAAACACTAAGATATCTTGTGAGGTTTCAGGGATCAATTTACATTCCTTTGGGCAGAGCACCTGCAGGTAAAGGAATTATGCCCTGTGTGGACAGAGGAAGTGGGAAAGAAAGGAGGAGAGGAGAGGAGCAGAGAAGAGTAGTGTTGCCCAACTGGAACTGGCCAGTTGGGTCCCCTGTGGGTGGCTTGTACTACTCACAGGTTGCTGTTTGTCTTTTGTTCTTGAAGAGGATCATGACATCAGGAAGTTGATGTTGCAAGTGAATTAGATTTAAATGAAGGAGGGCCATGCAAAATCACCAGCCTTACTTTCTGGCACATAGTAGGCACTATATAAATGCTTTTTCCCTTCCTCTGAATTCCTGGACTCCATTGGCAGTTTGCTCAACCTTTTGGGACACTTATCAGAATAATGTTTTAAAATGCATAACATAAAATCAATAGGATTAACAAAGAAATCAATTATATTGACATAGTTTTCATTTTGTTAAATAATTTATGGCCTCAGGTTAAGAATCCTGGTTAGAGACAATTGGGATTTACCAAACATTTTTGACTTGGATAATGACATAGACTCATGCCTTAGCAAGATTATTTTGACAGTTATATTAAAAACAGGTTGTGGAGGGCAGGGTCTGGAAGTTGGGAAACCAATCAGGAAGCTTTTACAGAGGTCCAGACACAAGGTAATGAAATTCTGAACCATATATTTCCAATCCCTTGAATAATTCCTTATGTATGTTAAGCACCTAACACATGTTTATTAATGAATCATGTTAGTATTGGAAGGAAGCTTGCTTGGTGATCATCTAATATTCCAACCTCATCATTGTACAGATGAGGTCATTGCATTTCAGAGGGTTGAATCTACTTGTTCAAATTTATACAACTAATTATAGAAGTTCCTTGGGGGTCTTAAATAATGGATGATTCCACATTATTTCTATTCCGCATTGCAATGTATTGTATGCCCCAGAAATGTGCTAAATGTCAAAGCAAAACAAGTCTTAGATTAAATATGTCCAAGGGATTACCCACAAATTGGATAATTATTTATTTTTCAAAGTATGAAGACTCATCTATAGGCCATGATGTGTGGAACTGGAGAATTCAGTCTGTTGACCTAGAGTTGGTCTTCTCTGGCGGGCAAAGGGTTTTTAGCCAATGATCCATGGGTTAATCTACACTTCCCTAAATTTAAAAGAAGTTCGAAAAGGGGAAGAGATGAGGATGTAACAAGGCATTGTCACTTCTGGATACTGTCTAAGGCCCTGATTTCCAAATTGGGAATTTCTTCTCCCTGCTTGTGACGGGTCCAACTTTGCCATGAATCACCAATTGGATAGCAGTAGCCCTCCTATCTAGGGTTAATTGGCATTTCATTTCAGTAGACTGGTTCAATTTTCTTTTAAAAATCCGCTCTGTATAAGTAGAGGGAAAGCTTCATATTCAGTTACCTTTTCCTTTTCAAATCCTTATGTCCTCAGGGAAGCTTAAAGACTTTTCACCTAAGCACCGAAAGTAGAAAATTGGGCACATTGCAAAAACTTTTCCAGATTTTGCCTAACACTCACAGCTGCCAAGTAATCTTAAGAAGAAATAATTTAGGGGAAACTTTGTGCCTATTTCTCTCATGAACAAGTCTCAGGAGGCGTGAGCTTCACGTGGATCTCTCTCCCTCTCTTATAATTTTTTTTTTGCCTCCTATGTCTGATAGCTGGCCAGAGTTACAGAGTAAACACACTTGTCTAAAGATGGACAGCATCAGCTGCAGCAGGAATGTGTACTGTGACGTCCCTAGAGGATTAGTGGCCTGCCTCTGATTCTGTGTCTGATGGAAGGCAAGAATTCTTTCTGTATAACTGCAGATTGCTTGAGACCATGTTTCAATTTCAACTGCTAGCATAGAAAATGTTCCCGGACTATCAGTCCTTGGTCTTTAAGTGCACAGAGCTGTGACTTGTGGGGCAAGCTGATTTGTCTTAGTGTTTCGGGTGACAGCTGCTAAACGATGGGGTCCAGGGAGATAGCCAGTGTGCCTGGCGGTTTTGACTGAGTCCTAGAGAAGCTAAATCACCAAGTCCATTATTACTTTGTGAATTGGGCTGTGGGATTTGGAAATGAACGTTGGAACTAGAGTCTGCAGATGAGGAAGTCAGCTATCTCCCAGTTTCTTTTCAGAACCTGTGTCAATTTAGCTGTCAGTATCTCTGAAATATGCCAGTGGTTACATTTTTATGATTGCTAGAAAAAAAAAAAAGGACTGGCAGTTATGAAAGGCATGACAGTAACCTGGGTGCCATGGAATAAGTATTTAACTGGGCATAGATTTTGAATATTCTACTTCATCTAGGGGTATAACCTGTGAACTTGGAGTCAGGAAGACCTAAGACATTTACTGATTGTGTGATCCTAGGCAAGTCACTAAACCTCTCTATGCCACGAGTTCCTCATTGGTAAAATGAGGGGATTGGATTTACTGCCCTCTATGGTCCGTTTCAACTCCAAAGCTGCAGTTGTATGATCCTATGACCTCCTGAGTAAACCACTGGGAATAGGTATGAATATATTGTAGATACAGATCAATAGATAGATAGATAGATAGATTGATTGATTGATAGTTCAATAAGTAGATAGTCAGATAGATGGATAGACAGATGGATATATGACAAAGACAGAGAGGCAAACAGATGTGTAACATGGTTGCCCTGGTCCCACTCTTTCAGGGCCAGACATATTACTTTTTATTTTCATTTTGGGTTGGGGATCTTATTTCTCCACCATAAGCTCAGGATCCAATCAGCTGCATTTCTTCCTGTTTTTGAGGCACATCCCAGTTCCATTTAACCATGTAGTATTTATTTCAAAGATATAGCAAGAACAAATGTACAGATATTTTTCTACAGTACCTTGGGTACATAATCTCCCCTACAACATCTCAGTCTTTGAATGAATGGGGGAGTAGGCCCACAATTAAGCTCTCTTTCCAAATAGCAACAGATTCATCAAATTCAAGTCCAAAGCCAGAAAGATAGGTAGATAGAGCTTTTATTAAGTACTTACTGTGTGCCAAGTATGTGCTAGGCACTGGGTGGAGATATAAATACAAGTAAGCAAGATAGTGAGCAGCTAGGTGGTAAGTGGGTAGAGAATGGGGCCTGAAGTCAGGCCTGGGTTAAAATCCAGCCTCAGACACTTACTAGCCAAGTGACCCTGGGCAAGTTACTTAACCCTCTTTGCCTCAGTTGCTCTTCTGTTAAATGGGCTGGAGAAGGCAATGGGAAACTACTATAGTACCTTCACAAGAAAACCCCAAATGGGATCACAAAGAGATGGACATAACTGAAATGACTGAACAACAAGCAAGATAATGCCTGCCTTTAAGTACCTGAGAGGAAGTTAACACATAATGGGGGCTTGAAAGGCCAAGAGAGTAGTAGCAATAATACAACCAGGAAGTGAATGGAGACTTGGTTTTAGACAAGATAAGGAGAAAGCTTGCCTGTGAGATCTCAGAGTAGTTCCAGGGGTCCCAGGTTCCTGTGGGGAGGTGGTGGAGATATTGGTCACTAATTCCAAGTGTAGAAGGCATGCATAGAGATGGTTAGGCAGTCTTGAAAATCATTAGTGTAAATTTTACAATGTATCTAGAACTGTATGATCTTGACCTCTCTGAGGCTATTTACTTACCTGTAAAATGGGGCTATTAATGCCTATAGTGCGTAATTCATAGTGTTATTCTGAGATATAAATGAGATTATATATGTAAAGTGCTTTAGAAAATTTTAAAACACTACATAAATGATAATAGTTGTTATTGCTTTTGAGTTTGGGACTTTTGGGGGACCTGACTTTTGATTTGTTGTCAGTAGGGAACTCATAATGAGGAAATTTCCTTCACTAATGCAAGCACACACCTTCTCTGCCACTTGGATAGTTGCCTATAGCAAGGAGAAATTGTTACCTGCTCAGGGGACACATAATCAGTATGTATAGTAGGTGGAACTTTAATCCAGGCCTTCCCAACTTTTTAGACACCAGTCTCTACTGTCATGCTGCCTATCTTTGCCGTTGTCATCCTCTTCCTCCTCCTCATCATTATTACCATCATCACCACCACCACCGCCACCACCATCATCATCATCATCATCATTATCACCACCACCATTATCATCATCATTATCATCATCATCATCATCATCATCATCATCATCATCATCATCGCCATCATTACAGAATGACATGTTTCAGAGTAAGGAGTAATTATGTTTAACACTTGCCACTGATATATATTGACTTTGAGACTGAGAAAATCACTTAATCTCTCAGTTCAGTAGTCAGTTTTCTAAGACTAGAAGTTGTAGAATGCCCACCTGTACTGGTTAAGAGAGCATCTTCACCAATATTATCATATGCCTGGATATTTCTTTCCCCCTAAAAATTGTTATTTATGTGGAAAGCCACCAGAAAACTCTGTGTTGATATTATACATTTAGGAAAATCATGTCTTTCTTAGGGAGACAGCACGATTCAGTGAGAAGGGCATTGGAGTTTGGAGTCAGGTGATCTGGTTTGAATTCTGTCTCTGCCACTTACAATTTGTGTGGCCTTGGGCAAGTCACTTAACCTCTCTGGACCTCAGTTTCCACATCTGTAAAACTAGATGGTTGGAGTAGATGACCTTTATGGTTCCTTACAGCTCTAAATCTCTTCTACTGAGCAACTTAGTGAACCCAGGAAAATCATGTCTTCTCTTTGGACCTCAGTTTCCATATCTATAAAATGAGATGGTTGGAGTAGATGACCTTTAAGGTCTCTTCCAGCTCTAAATCTATGCTGTGAGATCTTAGGCAAGCCTCTTACCCTCACTGAGTGTAGTTTCTTCATCCATCAAAAGAGGGGATTGGATTAGATAGCCACTGAGATCTTTCTAGATCTAGTATTTTGTGACTGTGTGAGTCTAAAACCTCAGGGCCCAGGTTTTTTTTTTGGTAAATTATGAGTTATGCTATGCTGGAGTTTGTTGGGAATCTGCAGTCTGCTTTCTCACGATCATTAAGATAAATGCAGCTTCTGTAAATTCTGTTGTAGAAATTATTTTTAATAAAAGGGCTGCATCTTATAAATTCACAAGTGGGAAAAACATATAGTTGCAAGCATTCTCAAAACTCTCCAGTGACCAAGCAATGAAGGATTTCCTAATGTAACAGCAAGTGGTCTCTCATAATTTTAAAAGTCAGAGAAGAAAGTGTTCCTTTTGTTGTGCTACTGGAAGCTCCTTTCCATATCTTACTGGTTTTTCAAATAATCTTTCTTGGTGTGGCACAGTACCAAGAAGAGGAAAAAAAACCCCAAATAAACCAGTAGGTGCAGAAGAAGAAAACAGAACACTTATCTGAAGGCAAAATTTATGTTTTAGGAAGAGCCAAATAGTAGTTACCTAAGTCCAAGTTTATTTGGTTGTGTTTATTTATAATAATCATCAACTAATATTTTGAGATTCTCTTTTATTACCAGGTAACATTTTTCATTAGAAAAATTATGCTTGTCACATGGAAACAAATTGGCATTTAATGCATATTTTCTAGACTTGTTATTGGATTTGTGCATGGGCCACACTTCTCAACATAGCGAATGAAGATTGATTTGCTTTGGATTGCTGAGAGAAGCAAGTCAGCATTGAATACAACAGCTAAGGTATCATTTGAGTTGCGCAAGACAGGAGATTTCAGTTCAAGTCATTACCTCCTCCCAAACACATAGACACATATCAGCTCTTCCTAGGAAAAGCCATTTGGAATATAGAATTAGTTTCACCTTATAAGCTCAAAAAATTTCAAAGTCTAGTGAGAATTTGTTTTAGTTCTTTCAAGGAAAGAAATGAGGACCCAAAAAATGCAATCATATTATTTCCCCGCTATGGTTTCTTTCTCAAAAGTAGATTTAAACTAAAATACAAGACAGGATGATTCTTCTGGGGGGTGCTGTACATCATGCGTGCTGATAGCATAGCAGAATAACCATGTCCATTTGTAATTAGCAGATTTGCCCAAACTAGATAACTAGAAAGACATACCTGAATAATCAATCAATCAATACACATTTATTAAGTGCTACTGTGTGACAGGGCAGGTAGGTGGTGCAGCGGATAGAGTGCTGGGCCTGGAGTCAGGAAGACCTGAGTTCAAATCCAGCCTCAGACACTTACTAGCTGTGTGACCCTAGGCAAGTAACTTAATACTGTTTGCCTCAGTTTCCTCATCTGTAAAATGAGCTGGACAAGGAAATGACAAACTACTCTATTGTCCTTGCTAAGAACACCCCAAATGGGATCACGGAAAGGTAGACACAACTGAACAACAACTATGTGACAGGTACTGTCCTAGGTGCTGGGGACACAAAGTTAAAAAAAATAGTCTGCTTTCAAGGAGTTTACACTCCATCAGATAGCATGTACAAATATCTGTATCTGCAAAAATATTCAAAATAAGTACAAAGTAATTTTTGAGGGGTAGGCATTAGCAGCTAGGTGTGGGGGGGAGGATCAAGGGAAGGCTTCATGTAGAAGACAGAGCTTGAGTTAATTTGTAAAGGAAACTAGGAGTCCTAAGAACGGGAGGTGAAGAGGAAGTTCATTCCTGGCAAGGGAGACAGTATTTGAAGGAAGAAAGACAATATGGCACAGTTAAAAGAATGTTGGTTCTAGCATCAGAGGACCTGGGTTCAAATCTTGCCTCTTGATGGTTGCTATCTCTGTGACCTTGGGCACTTAACTTCATTTTCCCCATTCTATGAGAGTAACATGTAGGGGATGACATTTTCAAACAGGGAGGCTCCATTTTCAAACCTGGTCTAAGGCACAAAAATGCTTCCTTCTGGTTCAACATAATGATGTACATCATTAGAGCAAATGAGGGGACATACCTCCAGGGATACCACACCTTCCAGATCCTGACCCTTTCAAAAAAAGTTCAAGTTTTTTTACTTTACTTTTGAGTTTGATTCTGAAGATCTTTGGATGGCAGTTATGACAGACTCTGTAGTTTAAGAAGATGGTTTCAAAACAACATTTGAGCTCAGCTCACAGACAGAGTTTGAGCAGTGTTGGCTCTGTTTCCCCCCCCCCCCAATAATTTTAAATACAGATATTAATCGTTGGACCTGCTTGAATTTCATCAGGTATTCATAACTTACCAGTATTCCAGTGATGACAAATTATAATGATAGTGAGGAAACAATAACTTGAACAAGCTACATTGTAAGAAAAGAAACCAAACTGCAAAAGTACGGAATTGGACAGATTTGGTATGAGAAAAAAATGATCAGTAGTTTCAAAAATTTTTTTCATAACTTTTAATAATCAGAAATGAAAATGAAAGAAAATTTGAGATTGCACTAAATCCTTATCATACCATTAAAGAAAATAAAAGACAACAAAAAATTCAATGCTGGCATGACTTATTTAAAATAGATAAGCAATTACATAGCTCTTTGGAGTTTGAATTAAATTCACCCTTTAGGAATATGGAATTATATAATGATAGTTTCAAAATGGGCATATCCTTTAATTCAGTAGTCTAAGCGCTAGAGCTATTCCCCAGGGAAAATATTGACAGGCAAAAAAAAGTATTGTGATAAAAAATATTCTTAGTAGCACTGTTTATAATAGCAAAAAACTGGAAACCAGCTAGGTGTACAGTTATTGGAGATTGACTGAACAAATTATGATATATGAATATAATAAAATAGTGTACCATAAGAAGTAATGAATTTGAAAAATTCAAAGAAATATGGAAAGACTAATGTGAAGTGAGGGGGAGTGAAAAAGCAGAACTGAAAGAGCTATATACATATCAACCATAACTGTGTAGTTAAGGATAATAGTAACACCAACATGTGTAAGACAGTTTGGTGGTGGTTAGAGTAATAGCCCTGGACTAAGTAAGACCTGACTTTGAATCTGACTAGCTGTGAGACCCTGGGCAAATCACTTAACCTCTCTCTGACTTAGTTTCCTTAACTGTAAAATGAAGATGATAATAGCACCTATTTCCCAGGGTTGTTGTAAATATGAAATGAAATAATATTCATAAAGCAGTTTGCAAATCTTAAAATACTATATAAGTGCTAGCTATTATTATTACAGGTTATATTCACAGAAAATGTCAAAATGGTGACAAAAATAAGGTCAATGAGAGCACTGCTATGTTGAGGTCAATAGATATCTTTTGGGATTGGAGTAACAATGTATAAAAGTAATGGAAATTTGCAGATACAAAGACAATAATTTATTGTTGTTGTTCAGTTATTTTTCATTTGTGTCCAAACCATTTGGGTTTTTGTGTGTGTGTGTGTGTGGGGGCAAAGATACTAGAATGGTTTGCCACTTCCTTCTCCAGCTCATTTTATAGATGAGGAAACTGAGGCAAACAGGGTTAAGTTACTTGCCCAGGGTCACACAACTAGTAAGTGTCTGAGGACACATTTGAACTCTTCCTGACTCCAGGTCTAGCACTCTATCCACTGTGCCACCTACCTGCCGCCCAATCATTCATAACCTCTTTTTTTTTTGTTTCACCTAATATGCTTATTTAAAACTTTTTTTTCATTATCTTATGAACAGGAGTTAAAAACATCATTAAAGAACTATACAGTAGGAAGAAAAGATGTGCTAGTCTCATGGCAAAAGAGATAATAGGTAGACAGTCAGAGTGCTTTGCTAGATCCCTAGAAATGTTAGGAGAAAGCAAAGGAGATTCCTAGCATATTGAGTAGACCCCCATAGCTAACTGTTGGGAGAGCATAGATGACACTTTCATAAGACAGACGGGCAAGGATGGATTACAATCTGTATCATCAAAGGGAACTCTCAGATCTGTGAGATCACAAACTTATTGAAGCATCTGAAATGCTCTGCCCATGGAAGTTAAAATAAAACATATAAAAGTTAAAATCAGAGTTCTTAATACCAAGCAGTTAGGTGATTGAACCAATTCCCATTAGATGGCTTACGTAGTTATCTCTTTGTCCTTGATCTGAGCAATGTATATTTAAATTGTGTATGATTAATTAATTACATACCTGTTTTGTCATAATAATAGGTGTCTTCAAATAAGGCAAAGGAGGTAATGTTAAGAGATTTGGCTTAAGATATATCATTCTAGAGGACAGAACTAGTAGTCTCTTCCCTAATATTTCAACTTGTGTTATAAATAGTTAATAAATCTTGTAGGATTTGGAGTTATGGAAATGAGTTCAAATCCTGACTCTGCCACCTGTATGACCTTGGAAAATCACTCAACAGTTTCCTCAGTTATAAAATGAAGGGATTGCACTATGTGATCATCAAGGTTCCTTCTAGTTCTAAATCTTTGATGGACATATGAGCTCCTTGAATCTCATTAGATCTATGAACTGACTGCATACTCCTATTTTTTTGACTCCTGATTTTGATTAACTGGAGGGCAAGGGAGCAGATCGTGTGTGTACATCCCATTGCAGTGTCAGAGACTCTTTTCCCTGAAGCAGATCTACAAATCCTCTTTTCATTTTTTTTAACATCCCTAAAAAATGAATAGGAATGAGGTCATCTTACCACTATGACCACTGATGTAACTGATTTTGATAGCCATCTCTCCTAGTCCCAGTGTACTCGCTAAGACTCCCGTAGCTTAGTCATTCCCACAACCTCACCAGCCTTTGTGTTAGAATACTTCATTAAATATAAGTGTAAAGAAAGAATTGAGTTTCCTAGCCCAGCCACAACCTGATATAGAGCTGTAAGTTTTCTTAGCTCTTCAATCTGGAGAATTTTCCCCAATTCCCTGCATGTCAAATACCTGCTTTTATGCTACATATGACAGCCACACCCATGCTGGGAGTTAAGAAATCCGTAATACTAACCATACTATTTAGTGCAGCAATGGGTGTGGCTCCCACCAAGGAATTTGGAGCCAGGCTAAAGAGAGTATCTCCTTCTGCCTCTGGATCTAATATCAGCTCCCTGTACTTATCACCATGAAATAGAGTCCTGGTTTATTTCTTCCTAACTACTTCACTTGTAAAGTCCTCGGGTCCTTTCATCACGATGTGGAATGAGTACTAAATCAGAGCTGCCTGGCAACAGAGACTGAACAAAAGTTCAAAGCACCCTCAAAAAATTTTTATTTTTTAAAAATTTTATTCATTTTACTCTGAATTTAAGAAACAAAACAAGCATTTCCATAACATAAAAATGGTCTGAAAACTAAACTAAGGAAATTGGCTTTAAGTGAAACCTCTAAACCAGTTGTGGGTAGTGGACACTGTTAAGACCAGGTTTTATTTACTCTTTAAAATTTTTTATTCCCCTCTAGTCAGTTTCATCCCCAAGTCTTTGGTTTGCTGGAAGGCCAGGCAGGGTTAATTATTATTTGATTCCTTTTTTTTTTTTTTTTAGGCAATTGGTGTTAAGTGACTTGCCCAGGGTCACACAGCTAGTAAGTGTCAAGTGTTTGGTCTGAGGCCAGATTTGAGCTCAGGTACTCCTGACTTCGGGGCCGGTGCTCTATCCACTGCGACACCTAGCTGCCCCCCCCCCCCTTTTTTCTTAAAGCATGTCACAAAACTTAACTAAGGCCTTTGAAAACGTTAGATCCTTTCAAATGACAAGTTTCATTTCTTGGATCCCAAGCTTTTTCTCGGCAGGAGGTACAGGGGTAATGAAGTACCATCTACATCCATTTGGTCAGCTGCCAACTCCATTCCCAGTAATGAAGGAAACTGAAAAAGAAAACAAAACAGATTTCTAAACAGTATTTGGAAAATCTTAATAGGAAAAAGAAATAGAGCCAGCTCCTTAATAGAGTTAATGTTTCTAACTTCTTTCCTCTTACTCTTTATCCTTGAAATGTTAATTTTTATTTATTGAAGTCTCAGCATTGAGAGGCAAAAGAGCTCTTGACTTGGAAATCAAGTTTTATTTCTGATACCCACTAGTTGTGTGACTACAGGCGAATCACTTAGCCTTCTGGGCCATACCCTAATCTGTAAAATGGGGATAACAAATAGAACCTTCCTCAAGGGTTGTTGGAAAGTCCCAGTAAAATAACCTCTGTAAAGTGCTTTGCAAAGCCCTAAAATGCTATGTTACTATCAGCCATATTCCCAACTCAACTTGGTATTGGGATGGTTCTGGCTTGTTATTTCATAGTTTTCAGTAGTTTTTCAGTTGTATCTGACTCTTCTTGATCCCATTTAGGGTTTTCTTGGCAAAAATATTTGCCATTTCCTTCTCCAGCTCATTTTACAGATAAGGAAACTGAGACAAATAGGATTAAGTGACTTGCCCAGGGTCACACAGCTAATGTCTAGTAAGAGGCTGGATTTGAACTCAGGTCTTCCTGTTCCAGGCCCAGCACTGTATCCATTGTGCTATCTACCTGCCAGTTTACTAGTTAGTATATGTCAATTACCTCTGCCCTCCTAATTGATTCATTTGTACTTATAGTCAATTCTATCATCTCAACTCTCTTCTACTTATGAACTCTTTGGTAGTCATGGTTAACAATATAAGCAAACCTCTTTCCTTGGGTCAGGCAACTTAACCTGCTAGAAAAGTTCCTCTACTGGAGAGTTGGCTTTGACACCAAACAACATTTATTATCTAAGGCCAGCTGCATGACTTCTCTTCAGTGTACTGTTTGTGAGATTTGTACATCTATAAATGGAAACACTAGCTAACCAGAAATTATCGCCAGGGCTTTCTGATAGTGTCCTGTCTGACAACTTGAAATGTCCTGCAACATCTACCATGTAGGCACATTAAATCATTTCTGCCTGGGTTCTGAATCTCTCTCTCTCTCTCTCTCTCTCTCTCTCTGTCTCTCTCTCTCTCTCTCTCTCTCTCTCCATGGATCTGGGCAATCACAAAAAAACAGATTCTATAAACAAGAACTTAAAGGAGAAATTGACGGTAAGACTTGTAGAAGTTTAACTGGAAAATGCTTGTAAATTAGCCAAATGGAAGGACATGAAGGCTGCTGTTACAGTCTAGAAAAAGTTTATTAGCTTGCCTCTATTTCTGTGTTTGGTTTTTTATTTTATTTTGTTTGACTAGCCAGTAATCTTGAAGTTAGTGTGATTTCAGTGAGTTTTGTGGAAAGGGATTATGACAATTATTGTTGAAGTTTCCACAACAAAATGTGAGCAAAACTAATTCTGTAAAATGCGTGTCTTGATAGTCTTATAATCAAAGCCCATTAAAAAAGTGCATCTTTTGTGTTTGCATAGTGAATTTTAATCCAGGTCTTGGAAGTTTATTTTACATGCATACCATGATGGCATTAAACTCAAAATCTAATTTCATAGTCAGGTATCCTGGGAAGGTTGGAAGCAATTCACGGAAAATATATGGATATGATATTCATTTTTCAAGTTAAGGAACTTCTGGGCAAGATCTAGAGCTTGCTCCCACAGATTATTTCTTTCTTGATGTGACGGAATAGTATCTATTTTTTTTGTCCTGAAGGTTCAGAAATGAAATGTCAAGGACTTGTGACAGTCACTTGCATTGATTCCCATCTAAAACATACTGGGATTTTGAGTTGAAGTGTGTTGCAGATTATTGATGTATTTCTTTCAACTTGTTTTTATCTGTAAGCTCATGGAGAATCCAAGGTGGGAATTATAATATGAACATTGGGAAAACAAGTCTGAGGAAGGGGTAAATTAATAATGATAGGCATCCATATAGTGGAATGTAAAAATATGTTCACGGCAATCAGACCTTGGTTACATGGAATCTTTAGAGGATAAGCTTTTTTCTGAAGAGTCAAATTTTCTTTTTTATTGAAAGTTTTCCCCTTTAGGCATGAATGTAATTTAAAAAATTTGAACCATTTTGGAGAGAAATCTTCCTAAAATATATTATATAACATGTATCTTGAAGTATATTTACATTCAATGTCAAGAAATATTTAAAATAATAGAATTATAGATTTAGATCTGGAAGATACCTTAGAGGTCAATCTAATCTTATTCTTTCATTTTATAGATGAGGAAAATGTTGAGAGAGATTAAGTGATTTGCCCAAATTCACACAGAAAGAGGATTTGAATCCAGGTACTCTGACTTCAGCATGCTTTAAGGTGCTGAGGATGCACAGATGAAACATGGTACAATTCCTGTCCCCAAGAAATTTGAAGTCAAATATTTACTATCATTAAGCCTTTTTCTAATTAATCATAAGCATCACAAGTCCATAGATGCAGACCTGTAAGGGACCATTGGAGGTCATTTAGTGTAGACTCTCTCATTTTACAGATAGGGAAACTAATGACAAACAAGGAAATGATTTATCCAAGGTCACACAGGCATTATAGTGTGCCAGAATAATGCCTTTAGGATCTATTGAGGAATATAGGTCTCTTTTCACTATGATCATCATGAATTATTGGCTTATTTTTGTCTTCTTGAGTTTTCTTTATATTCTTTTTCTGTTTCTTCCCTTAATGTCAAGTATCTATTTTCTCTGTCAGTAGTGTACATGACTATAGTCGCTTATCTCTCTCTTTCTCAAACACTGTCTTTCCTTATTGTTCACTTTTGTTGCCCTCCTCCCTGCCCTAAAATACCTTGCATTTATCCTGTATATACTTATATATGTGACTGGTATCTCTGACAGAAGGGAGACTTCTTGAGACCAAGGACTATGTCAATTTCATTTTTGTATCTGTAATATCTTACTTAGTACCTAGCACATAGTACGCACTTAAAATGCTTATTGATTGGTTTCTGATTGGCTTTTTAAAATATTTGGTAGACAGAAAACAGATAATAAAATCAAATTTGGTAACCAATTGGAATTATGTGGTAAATAAACATAAATTGCCTTTGAAGGAGGCAAGAAGGGAGACTTTTCTGGGAGCTAAATTAGTGTATGGATCTTGTAACATCTATTTTGGTTTTACTGATTTGACTTTTAGGTTCATTTACTGATTTTTGGCTGTATTCTAAATAGGCATGTTTACTGGATTGTGAATCACATGTAGTTAAGTGAGATCACACTACACAGTACCTTTTTTTTTCTTGAGAGAGGGAGTGGTATAGTTTTTTAATTGGTACTTCAGTCAATAAAATTTTTTTAAATGTTAGACATGGATGCAACTTAGAAATAATTTAGTCTAATCATTTTGAAGATGAGGAAACTGAAGCTCACTAAACTTAAGTGACTTGTCAAGGTCACTTTTATTGGCTCATATTAGATCCAAGAGCTCTTAATATCCCCATGCTCTTTTTTCCACATGGTGGGAAGAATTCTCAATATGGAGTCAGAAGATCTGAGTTAAAACCAGGTTTTGCTACTCATTAGCTGTGTGATTTTGGATAAGTCACTTAACTTCTCTAGGACTCAGTTTCTCCACATATGGATTGAGGAGATTGGATTTCCAGCTCTAGCCACAGGCAGCTAAGTGATACAGTGGGTAAGAGTGCTGGAATTGGAGTCAGGGAGATCTGAGTTCAAATCCTCTTGCAGAAAATTACTAGCTATGTGATCCTAGGCAAGTTATTTAGCCTTTTCCAGCCTCAGTCTCCTCATCTGGAAAAAGAGGATAATAATAGCACCTACCTTACAGGGTTGATGTGAGAGTCAAATGAAATAACATATATGCAACACCTTTCAAACCTGACAATGCTATATCGATGCTAGCTATTACTATTATTAATAAGTCTATGATTTTATAATATATTAGATCTTTTCTAGCTCTAAATACTATGATCTATGACATTAAATACTTAAGAAATTACATAGGGGTCTTTTCTTTCAATAATTACCTTAGGACCTCTAATAGTTGAGGAAAATGAAACCAAGTTAGAGGAGTGCTGGTAGTAATGCCCATATGTGATGAATATGATAAGTCTTCAGTGTGTTGCTGTTAATTTTGGTCATCTTCCAATGAGTGCTGGTCACCACAGCTGCATTGATTATTTGGCTCTCTCCATTAATTACTACAATAGTTGAAATGAGTGGATCAGCTGTGCTTGTTCTATGTGGCATAACAGCAGCATAAACAGCAGCCTCTGAGAACAAAGACTTTTTAATAGAAAGTTTTACAAATGAGTGCAGCTGTATAAAGGACAACTGAAAAAAATAATTTGAAAGGAAATGACATGTTATCATTCATTCTATTTATCAAGCATTTTAAAAGTACTTACTATGTGCTAGATACCAGGGATACCAAGGCATATAGGACATAGATCTTCTAAAGAGTTTACAGTCTTATAAGAGAGAAAGGCAAGTATATCATTAACTATGATACAAAGGCTAGTGTGTTGAGTGTCAATCAGTCAACAAATATTTATTAAGTGCTTATTATGTACCTGACACTGTGCTAAGCACTGGGAATACAAATCCAAGCCAAAAAAAACCAAAACAACAACAACAAAAGAAACATTAAAAAAACATTAAAAAAAGTTTCAGTCTTTAAAGATTTTGCATTCTAATTGAGGAAAACAACATATAAAAGGAAGTTGAAAGGGAAAAGTGTGGTTAGGAGGCTTAATGGAGGAGTCAGCATCACAGCTTGGTGAGAGCTGGTCTGGGTACCTTCCTTAAATAAAGGTTCTGGAAAGAGTCATCCAGTCATAGGGAAGGGCTAAAGAGGTTGAGGGGTCCTTCAGAGGTTTGAATTCCAGGGCTGAAGTGATCTCACAGGATGAAGAGTTTCCTGGGGAATGACAGAGGACTCCAGATTGCAGCTTTGTGAGAAATGTAGTTAAGTGAAAAGGAAAGATCCAGCTGAAGTATATGGAGATATTTGAGGCCACAGAGACAGTTTTCATTTTCATTTTCATTTTCATTTTTTTTTGTCAGGGAGAATAGTAAGGAAAGGCTTCATACAGAAAGTGGCAGCTGAATTATACTTGAAGGGATGAAAAAGTTTCAGTGGAGACAAGGGGGCCTATTGGAAAGTGGTTCTGTAGAAGTAGAATCCAAAGGACTTAGACACTGTGTATGTAAGGTGAAGGAAAGGGAAGAGTCAAAGGTGGCCCCAGGGTTAAGAGTCTAGGGGAACAGGAAGCTGGTGCCATCCACCCAATAAAGAATTCAGTAGGAAGGACAGCTTCGGAGGGAGGCTGAGGAACTTGTTGAGCTGGAGGTGCAGTGGGCCACCCATGTGTGGGCATTAGCAAGTTTACAGACTCACAGAATATGAAAGTTGAAAAGGGCCTGAACAACCATCTAGTCTAATCCCTTCCTTAAAGGAATTTCCACTATACAAATAGAGAGATTGGGAAAGAATCTAGGAAGTGACCTTAATGTGAGAACAAAACAATAGGATCAGGAGAATTATACAGACTGGTTATTGAGTGGAAAGGGAAATTTCAGAGTGCAGAAATTTTAGAAGTGGAGCCATTTCAAAAATGGTGAGTATGATGAGCCTTTTGGTTAGCTGAAATGGGATGGGGAAAGAGGTCATGGGCATTGCAGGATTTCAGAAACTTTAAGAATGTTGGAGTATACACAATGGGGTATGGAAATCTATCTTACACTACAGGAAAATAAGGGGGAAAGGTGACAAGAGAGCAGGGGATTGATAGAGGGGAGGGCAGATTGGGGGAAGGGATAATCAGAAGCAAACACTTTTGAGGAGGGACAGGGTCAAATGAGAGAATAGAATAAATGGGGGGTAGGGTAGGATGAAGGGAAATATACTTAGTTTTTCACAACATGACTACTATGGAAGTGTTTTACAGGACTACACATCTATAACCTGTATTGAGATGCTTGCCTTTTCAATGAGGGTGGGTGGGGAGGGAGGAAGGGAGAAAATTTGGAACCCAAAGTTTTAAAAACACATGTTAAAAAAAAAAATAAAAAAAAGAATGTTAGAGTGTCTGAAGGGCCATGGGCAAGGCTATTGAAGGGTCTGAAGATAATGTTGGAGAAAGGTGCCAAAGCAACAGAGGAAGGTTTGAGGGTGACCAGGAGGCTGCTAGATGATAGAGATAAGGAAGGAGGATTAGGAGAGAGTGGTGAAGGCAAAGGGAGAGTCAACAATGTTAGAGGAGAGGGTATTGAATGAAGATGGCAGATTAAGAGACTGGAAATGATCATGAAGAGAAAGGAATATGTGGATCCCTTCTCTAGGCCTTGTGAATGAAGTGAGTGGGAAAAGGAACAAAGATTAAGAAGGTAGGAGTATGTATTGTGTGTTTAAAAGATATTTCCATAAAAATGGTTAAAATAAAAAAATATTACTCAAATGAGAAAACTTCAGTTAGATGGAAAAATTGGAATTTATTAGAAATACCTCATTTTTCAACACTATCAATTAAAGTATTACTATGTAACTTCCTAGATTTCAACCAAAAAAATAACTTCGGAATTCAAATTAGTGTTGGAGTGCTTAAGATGAAATATTTGAAGCAAAATTGAAGTTTGTCTAAGTAAGAGAACTTTAAAAAAATAACTTTTTAGTGATATCTTTTGTTTTTAACATTACCTATATTTCCCACTGTATACCTCTTTCCTTTTCTTCCCCTTTCCCCCACACCCAGCCATCATTTGGATGACTAAAAATAAAAAATAATGTATCTATTGATAATGTATCAACACATTGTATGAACCCTCAAAATCTGGAGTTCTTATGAAGAAAAGAAAAAAAAAAGTTTTTTAAATTTAGACCTGTGATTTCATTGCTGTAGGGAGCTCCTAGTCATAAGCTCCCTCTACTAGTACAAGGCTGCTTTGTGACCTCTGTTCATGGTGTTTTCTTGGCAAAGATACTAGTTTGCCATTTCCTTTTCCAGTGGATTAAGGCAAATGGACCCTATCTGCTAATGTCAGATCTGCCTGATGTCAAAGACATGTCTCTATCCACTATGAAATACTGCCACTACTATTACTACTACTGCTGCTGCTCCTGCACCCTGTAGAAGTCACTTAACCCTGTTTGCCTCAGTTTCCTCATCTGTAAAATGAGCTAGTGAAGGAAATGGCCAACTACTCCAGTATCTTGGCTTTAAAAAAACAACAACAACAACAACAACAACCCAACCAAACATGGTAGGAGAATTAATGTAACATGTATCTTATTTAAAGTGAAAATTGCATTCCTCCTAAGGAGGTTTTATCATGAAGATTCTTGTCATACATATTTCACACTAATAGGAAGTATCCATAGTGTTCAGTCTTGGCAAAGTTCTCTAAAATGATTAAGATTAGTTCAGCTTTGTGAATAAGTACGGAAGTCAGTTTGCAGAGTTACATTAGTATAGTGCTCACCCCTTCACCTCCTAGTAGTTACTCAAGAATGTCTTATATAACGAGTAATAATAATATGATTTCATATGATATATAAAGATATATATCAATATTAACAAGTAATAAAATAAATGATATCAGAATTCATTACTACTCACCTCAATGTAAATTATTACCCACATAGGGTGTGTGGGTGAGTGTCTTGCAAATACTTGACTAATTTTTAGTTATTTCTTGCTCATCAGTATTTAAGGATATTTCTTTTTTAAAGGATCTTGTGATACTGAATCATCACACCCAGTAATACATGTTCCAAACCTTTTCACTTGTGAATAGTTCCAACAAATCTGAGATTTGATCCATTCAAATGCTCCCTTCAAAGGTGTGGACCCAAAATTCCTTTTAGCTTTAAACCCATTGCTATCCTATACTCCAGTTTGTCAATATCTTTGCTTAAATATATAACCAAATACATTAGAGACACTTTCTAGCTGTGTGACCCTGGACAAGTCACTTAACCCTGTTTGCCTCAGTTTCCTCATCTGTAAAATGAGCTAGCAAAGGAAATGGCAAATTACTACAATATCTTGTCCAAGAAAACCCCAAATGGGGTCACGGAGAGTCAGATATCATTGAACTTACTGAACAACAACAATTTGTTACAATTTAACAAACATGTATTAAGCCCAAATATGTATAGGGAACTCTTCTAAGGCACTAGGAGCAAAATATCTAGGAACTTAGATTCTAGACTGTTTGTTGTCCAACAGCTTAGTTATTCCTGCTAACTTCATATCATCTTTAAATTTAATAAGTTTGCCGTCTATGTCTTTAATCAAGTTAATAAAAAAAAATAAATAGAAGGCCAAGAACAGAGCCTTGGGGCACTTCATTAGCTATCTGTCCCCACTAATGACTCATCACACTCTCAGTTTCCTAAAGTCTCTTTTTTATATGAACCACTATATCGCCACGATGCCGTTTCCCTCCATCCTATACTCATGCAGTTGATTTTGTGACCCCCAAGGGATTCCTTTACATTTATCCCTATCACATTGAATCCTTTTACATATACTCCATAGGCCTTCTGCTTTGTTTCCCCTCCCCCATTCCCAGCACACACCTGCTATATTAGCCGGTACTTAATTAATAACTGTTCAAGTGTTTTTTATTTTTACTTGTCAACTTGTAACATGTTTACAGCTATGGGATTTTAAAGGGAAGCTTTCTTTGTTTGTTTGCTGGGCCTGGCCTTCCCCATCCCTCCAGACCAAGGGAAAGAAAATTAAGGGAAATCATATGGTCTTTCCCTGAGACCTGCCAGCATGATCAGTGTTGTGTTGCTTCCTGTTCACATTGGGGGTGGCTTTGCTTGTTGTTAACTTAGAAACTTATTACAGTGCATAATGCGAAGACTTGTTTGCCTGAGGGGGGTTGAGCTGAATGGAATGTATAATGCGATGGTGCCTTGACCTCTGCATTTAATTTCAGGCAGAGTCTGACTTAAATTTGGTCCTGGGGACTTGAGAAGTTTCTCATCTCTTGCCAGTCCCCAAGGATAATTACAGTGAAATAAAATTATCTTGCTAGAAATCCACAGAAGCCATTCAATGCAATTCAACAAACATAAAGGCAGCTAGGTGGCAGAGTGGATAGAACACTGGGCCAGAAATCAGGAAGAACCTGAATTCAAATTTGACCTTAGACACTAATTAGCTATGTGACCCTGGGCAAGTCACTTAACCTCTGTTTGCCTCGATTTCCCCAACTGTAAAATGGAGATAATAACAGTACTTACCTCCCAGGGTTGTTGTGAGGATCCTGTGCTTAGCACAATGACTGGCACATAATGGGTGCTATAAAAATGTAAGGGAATAGGGTCCCTTCCCTATTCCCATTTATTAAGCTCTGTGGATATGAAGAGAGAATGGGCTTTGCCCTCAAGGAAGTGACATTCTTCTGCACAGAAGTATAATATGTGTATTTGTGCATTAGAACATGTGTACAACTATGGAAATATGAAGGATATACAAAGTAAATAGCTAATTTATAAAAAAGCTCATTTGTATAATAGTGCATTGTATATAATATATCATAATAAATAAATATATGTAATATATATCATTAAATAATAGCTCATTTATATAACAGCTAATATTTATTTAGAGATTTAAGGTTTGCAAAGTGTTTTATACATATTATCTCATTTGTTCCTCACAACATCCTTTGAGAGGTAGCGATTAAAATATCTTTCCAAAATGCCCCCTTCTCTCCTTTGGTACTGCTACCATTCTGAAGTAGGTCCTCATCACCTCACACTTAGACTACTGAAATAGACTTCTGATGGGTCTGCCTGCCTCAAGTTTTTCACCACTCCAATCCATCTTCCACCACTCCAGAATGATTTTCCTAAAGTACAGGTCCAACTACTTCAAACCACCCCCACCTGCCCCCACCACCTTCATCCCTAATCAATAAGCTCCGTCTAGCCTCCAGAATTGAATAAAAAAAATCTTCTGTTTGTTGTTCAAAGTCCTTCATAACCTAACCTCTACCTACATTTGCAGTCTTCTTACACCTTACTTCTCCACATGTCCTCTATGATCCAGTGACATTGGCTTCCTGGCTGTTCCATGTATAAGACACTCACACTCTTAACTTTGGACACTTTCTCTGGTTGTTCTCCCATGATCAGAATCTTCTCCTTCCTCATCTCTGCCTCCTGGCTTCCTTCAAGTTTCAACAACAGCATCTCACACTGCATACCAAGATAAGGTCAAAAATGGGTACAAGATTTACACATAAAAGGTAATACCATAATCAAATTAGGAGAGTATGGAATAGTTTTCCTTTTAACTCTATGGACAAGGGAAGAGTTTAGGACCAAACAAGATTTAGAGAACATTATGAAATGTAAAATAGATAATTTTGATTATATAAAATTAAAGTTGTTTGCAGAAACAAAATCAATACAACCAAAATGAGAATGCAAAGTAGAAAACAGGGGAAAAAGTTTTTTTTTGCAGCAAATATCTCTAAAAAAATCTCATCTTCTAAAGGAAAACTTTCCCAACTCTTCTGAATTTCAGTGCCTTCTCTCTTTTATTTCCTATCTATTCTGTATGTAGCTTGTTTGTACATATTTGTTTGCTTGTCATCTTCCCCATTAAACTGTGAGCTTCTTTGAGGGTAGGAACTATCTTTCACCTCTTTTTGTAGCCCCAGAGCTTAGCACAGTCCCTGACACATAGTAGGTAATTTACTGACTGATTGATAGTAACATAGCTAGTAAATGTTTCAGGTAGGGTTTAAACTCAAGTCTTCTTGAGTCCAGGTCTAGTGCTCTATGTATTGCACCATCAGACCACCTCAAGTAATCTTGTCATCTCAAGAGGTAGAGTACTAAAAACTGAGGGGCTGAGGAAAGTCTTCGTGGAGGAAATGGTACCTGAACAGTGATTTGAGGAAAACTTAAAGAGAAGAGCAAATAGTAGCAGAAGAGAACTCTTCTACCTGCTGAGACCAACCCTTTTATAAGTATTCTCAATCCAGGGGTGTGCTGGACCCAGCTCATACTGGCTTGATGATTGTTAAATTTTCAGTAAACATTTACACTCCAGAAATAGGCAAATGCAATGAATTAGGACTTGATTTATTGTTTTGTTGATTGCATAGACTTGAGAAAGTGGTGGAGAAAATGTTAATAATTCAGATTAAACTTCAAAGCACATCCTGTATATATTTTTTTCGGAGAGCTGATTGTTAAATATTTACCAGTACACTACTGCTTAAGAGGCAGATGCTGCTTGTCTTTAGACTGAGTGGGGGCTACCAAGGCCTTGGATATTAAAAAAATTGTTGTATGCATCCCATCTGTTTATTTGAATATAATACCTCATAAGGATGTCAGATTTCTACAAAGCTTTGCTGTTTTTGAAAGGAAGACATTACCCAAATTTATAAAATATGATGAATTGTTGGTCCCAGGAGCTATTCCCAGTAATCTGTACCATGCTCAGTATGCAGCAAAACCACGTTAGGAAGCCCATAGACAGTCTGAGGAGAAGTTAGAGTTTCTGTATTTCCCTTCTCTAATATCATTCATAAAGCAAACATAGGGCCGAGAGGCCATAGTAGGGCTATAACCATTGGAACGGGGCACGCTGTATGAAATAATGCTAGATTTGGAATCAGATGACCTTGATATCTGTGCAGCCTTGGACTTAAGTCACTTAACCTCTCCAGGACTTAGTTTTCCGTATTTGTAAAATTAGTCAATTGGACTTGCTTATTATGGTGCTTTCCAGATCTTAATTGATGAGCCTATGAATTTGTATGTAGGTGAGATTGGTTAAAATAAATAGCAAGAACAACTTTGATCAATGGAAGTAATGATATAAATAGCTAGAACAGTGATGACTTTTGGGGAGTGGGGGAAATTGCAACCAAGGGGAACAAAGTGTAAAAGTGTAACTGTAGCCTGAGGAGGAACCACTAGAAGGCACAGTAGACAGAATGTGTGGCCTGGAGTGATCTTCCCGAGTTTAAACCTGGCCTCAGACACTTACTAGATGTGTGACCCCGGGCAAGTCACTTAACCCTGTTTGCCTCAGTTCCTCATCTGTAAAATGAGATGGGGACAGAAATGGCAAACTACTCCAGGATCTTTGCCACGAAAATCCAAAATGGGGTCCTGTAGAGTCAGATACAATTGAAAAACAACTGAATATCTGAGCCTGAGGACGTTCGTGAAGGGAAGGGAGACACTTACCATGGGAGCAACCAGCAACAGCTTCCAGATCCTGAGGACACAGCATTCCTATGGTGATGGGGATGATGTTTCGACAGTGTTTCCAGTCTCCCTATAGTGACCTTAGGTCAGAACCAGGCTGGACTCAAAACTTTCCATCTCCTAGTGTGTTGGGAAATGACGGAGTGGCCCTGGGTATTTTCTCTAAAGGGATTTCCTTTAACATTAATAAATGTTGTGGTTTTTTAATGTCACAGTGCTGCTATTTTAAGTAATTTGTTCTTACTCTTTACAGTGGAAAAAAAAGAGAAAGGAGAGAAATGATGATATAGATCTGAATTCAAATCTTGTCTCAGATACCTACTAGCCCTGTGACTGTGGGCACGTCATGTTAACTTCCTTGTGCCTCAGTTTCCTTATTTGTAAAATGAAGAAGTTAGACTCTTTGGCCTGTAAGGTCCCATCAGGCTCAAAATATCCTGTGAATAAGTAGAGTTGTATTGTACTTGCAGTATTATTGATTCCCAGATGGGTGACTTACTACCTTGGTAACCTTGGGTAAATCAACCTCTCTAGGACTTGGTTTGTATGCATGCACAATAGGGATATAGGACTACAAAGCTGAGTGCTGCAAAATTGACACTCGAATTGTAGTTCTGGAGAAGACTTTTGAGAGTCCCTTGGGTGGCAAGGAGATCAAATCAATCAATACTTAAAGAACTAAATTCAGACTATTCTTTGGAAGAACAAATACTGAAGCTGAAGCTTAAATACTCTGGCCATATAATGAAAAGACAGGACTCATTGGAAAAGACTCTGGTGTTGGGAAAGATTGAAGGCAAAAGGAGATGCGGATAGCAGAGGATGAAATGGATACACAGTGTCATGGAAGCAATGAACACAAGCTTGGACAGACTTTGGAGATAGTGGAGGATAGAAGGGCCTGGCATGCGATGGTCCATGGGATCACAAAGAATTAGACATGTCTGCAAGAATGAACAAGAACAAGAAAACTGCTAAAGTCCCTTTCAGCTATAACACTGTGATCCTATGTCTGATGCCTACTGAATTACTTTGATACCAAGCACCACTTGTTTATGTAAAATCTAGGTGCTGACATTTTCCATTATGTTTTGCTGATGACTAAATTAAAAATGTCCTTGCTTTTCCAGACAAAATGTGATAGAACCTTCCAGTTTTATAATTGGGAATTACACTGCATTCTTTCTGTTTTACAGTGAGATAACAAAGGCTCTGTAATGGGAACAACGGTGAACATTTAAGTGGAGATGTACAAAGTAGTGAGCAACACTCCCTGCTGCAGAAACCGTGTTCCTATCAGGGCCTATCCTGGCATAATTTCCTAATTCTTTGGAAAGAACTGAAAGTACAGTAAAATATATTGGGACAATTATAACTTGAATTTTTTAGAAGATTTTATTGTTTCCCATATTCAAAGGACTAAAAATTAAGAATGTATACAAAGTTAATTCAATCTAAGCCAATGTAAGTTTACTAAGTACCTGGTATGAGAAAGGCACTGTGCTAGGCATTTAGACATACAACTACAAATATAGATTCTGTCTCTATTTGTAACTATCTGTCTGTCTCTGTTTATGTCTATCTGTCTGTCTGTCTGTCTATCTATCTATCTATCTATATCACTTACCTGGTGGGGGTGATTCATAATCATGAAAGTGGTTGCCCCAGGGTGGGGCTTATCCATTGCTCTCCAGATGGGCAGATCCCTGTGATTTTACCACATGAGAGAGACTCAGAATAGAAAGTCAGTATTAAGTAAAAAATAGCAAGCCAACTTCAAAGCCAAGAAGATCAGGGTTCCAGTATCACTTCTGATAGATTCTGGTTGTGACCAGGGGAGAGTTATTTAATCCTTCAGTGCTTTAGACATCTCTTGAAGCCTGTAAGTTTCAGACAAGGTGTTGACTTGCATTGATAAAGGGAGTTTGCCCACTTTGGAGTGCCCTATACCAATGAAATCAAGGTTCAGACTCTATGCTTATATATTATATATTTGAAAGGCAGTATGACACAGTGCACAATATGGTGGACTTGCAGTCTGGATTACCTGAGTTCACACCTTGTTTCAGACACTTCCCAGTTTTGTAATATTGGAGGAGGCACATAATCTCTCCATGCCTTGGTTTGCTCATCTGTAAAATGAAGGAGACAGAGAATTGATGGTTTCTAAGATACTTGACAGCTCTAAATAGTTTCAATTTTCCCATGAATTTTTCTTTACTCCTGACTTTCTCCCTCATGGTATTTTTATACTTGGACCTATGAGAATTCTCCAGATCTCTTTCTCACTTATCTTCTGGCCCTCCACTTCACCGTGATTCTATAGCAGAGTTGATGAGTCTGCCCATCTGGAGTGCAATAGATAAATCCCATCCTGGGAAAATCACTTTCATGATTATGAATCACCCCCACCAGGTAAATGATGGTAGATAGATAGATAGATAGATAGATAGACAGACATAAACATAGATAAATAGAGACAGACAGGTAGATATAGAGACAAAATCTTTATATTTTGTAGTTGTATGTCTAAGTGTGTAAATTACTGAAAACAAACCTGTGAACCCCCCCGAAAAAGAACCCCAATTTGAAAGAGTCAGCTATAAGAAAGAGACAAATGAAATTGGGGTGTGTGTGTCCACAGTTTAATTTCTATCAAGCTGGCTTGACATGCATTAGATGGGAGTTCAGTCCAAAACTGGGCCTTCCCCAATGGGGCCAGTTCAGAACTGGCTTGATTTAGGGGTTTTGGGGTACAGCCATATGTGACCTTTGAAGAGTAGGTGTTCCCAAGGGATGCTAATCAACTCTGGGAGGTGGACTATATTAAACTGAGGGTCTTTCAGGTCACTCAATCCTGGTCAAAGAGACATAAATTTCCATATTACTTGTCTTGACAACAGGGAGGAATCAACATTCTCCCAGATCTGTCCAGGCAACATAATGAGCCGGATAGACCCATTTAAATTACATCTCAATGTCCTACTGAAGGACTGAAATTTGAAAGAAAGGGGGATAGGGAAGCTCTGAGTTTTCAAAATAATGATTACTAAGAAAAATCATTTTTCACAAACCAAACCATACGAAAAACAAAAACCTTCCATTTTTCCTTCCCTTCTCCTAAGCTTCCTTTGAATTGAATGAGGACTCTGAATACATTAAAAGAACCCTGGGGAAGGGACTGAGGGACGGAAAAGTGAGGAGTTGTCTTGATTTCTTCACTGGGCTATGAACCCCATTCCTAAAACTGTGTGGTCATTTTAAAAAGCATTGACAATTAAAGAAGCATCTGTTGATGGTGTGTGTGAGAGATGCACTTTGTCTGAATTGATTATTTGACAGATCCCCATGTGATGGTGAATCGTGGGAGGGGAGATGGACTGTGGTCTTTAGGCTGAACTGTGCTTTCACAAATGACATTTATAATGACACTGTGTCTGGGTGGGAAAACATTCTCTGTGTTCTCATAGTAGGAATTACTATGGCTTGTAAAGCACCAGGTATTGCGTCTAAAGTACAGCATCCTCTGGGGGAATGGTAAAATAGATTGTTATGTTACTGATGGAATTACTGTGGGAAGTTATGGGCTGTACTTTTCTTCATGGCCTTCATAAAAAAAGGAGGTTATTTACAAAATGTTAAGAGTTTATCTGTACTTTAATTACCAGCCCATATTTTTACAGCCTGGAGCTTTCCAAACAGTAGTTTTTGGTTTTTGTTTTTTTATTAATTTTTCCCCTTAAACCTCTCACCTGTTCCATGAATATTTCATCTTCACACACAGGTTTTATCCAACTTGTTTTTGAAATAGGGCTAAGTGACCTTGTATATGTCAGAAAGGGGAGAGTCAATGACTACTTCATGTTATGAAGGACTGATGAGTCTATATAGCACACCTCTTAGGAAGAGATTTTAGAAGCAGTTTTCTTGTTTACCACAACATAAGATACTTTTGAAATAAACAGAGAATATAAGCATAAATTACTGTAATTAACATTCAGCAGCTTGTGGAAATATCTTTCAATTACAGAAAAAAAAACCTTATTCATTCCCATCTTGTAACTCCGTTAGGGTTTAGCTTTTAATCTGGGAATTCCTGCATGTTTTTTACTCTCCATCTGTCTCTTGCCTGTACCTCCTTCCCTCCAACTGTTCCTTCTTTCCTCTTCCTTTTCCTATCCTCCTTTCCCCTTTCCCTTCCCTCCCCTGATTTGTAGTGCTTGAAGTTTTCTGAAATATAAGTGCTAATACTGAAAATTTAATAAACAGCTCTCAGGAGTGATCCAGCTGACTCTAGCAGGCCCCCACACCTCTACCTTCATTCCCACCATTGAGAATCAACCAGGGGCTGCCTCATGATTGAATCCTTCCCTGTTTTTTACCTGTTAATGAACTTTTCTTTCTCAAATTACCTTATTTGTTACTTACCTGTATATATGTTGCATCCCGACAGGTGAAACATAAGGTTCTTGAGGGCAGGAATTGTTTCTCTTTGGTCTTGTTGTTTTTGGTTTTGAATGAGATATAACCTCTATGAAGACTTCTCAGAGTGGTGATGAAAAGACTGTCTCGAAACTAGAGATAGGTTCTGAGAGAACGAACAGGCCATAAGTTGAATTCGGCCCTAAACTCCCTCCTGATTGCCACTGCCACATCAGCATTAGGTATACTAAATAAGCACATGTATGTTTGGATTGGCTATACCCTGTTTCCTTGTTCTTTGGGAATGAAAAAGATTTTCGTACCTAGAATGTAAGCCTGCCTCCCAGTCAATGGAAGTAAGGGATAGTCGCAGGGTGGGAGTTTCTTGTTTGAGTTAAGATATATAACCTTGCTTTGTCCTTTGTGTCTTGCCTCTCTGCTGCTGGTAGTGTGCTGGAGGAGTAGACGCCCCTTCTCACAAGATTGTGATAAAGAGTAACTTTTTGCTTCCACCTTGAGAAGTCTCTGAATTTCATTGTGTTAGAGTTGCTGTACCACACAGCTTTGGAGGTCCCACTGAGATTTGCCCACATGTGAACGAGATCCCTAAATCTGGACCATGAGAGTTGGGGCACTACTGGAGATTTCTCCAACAGCTCTCAGGCCAGATTTAGGGTGCTTTCACTCTGCTTGGTTGAGAACTCGAAGAGAGAGCTTGGGGAAGCAAAAACTGAAAGAAAGTTAAACTCAGGACAGCAACAGGATTTTGTGAAGTTGGCCAGTCGCAGGCAGCAATTAAGGTGCATTGGATCAGTCATGCAAGTTGTACACGTACAGCCCAGAGGTAAGCGACTCTCATGTCTCCTTATTAGTAGGTCTCTGACCTGGAGGGAAGGCGACAACCCTTGACCAAATTCACTAATTGCTGAGTCTTTGACTCAGGGTTCAAGGCGACTCTACCCGATTAAATTCTGGTGACATTGAGAAGAGCACCTGGGTGACTGTGGGGAGAGGGTGACCTCTTCTGGTGATTAATTGTAATTGTTGAGTCAGTCTCTGACTCAGGGATGAGAGCAATCTCTCCTGATCAAATTCCTTTGTGTATTGCTTATTAGTAGGAGAATCATGGGCAAGGAACAGTCCAAAATAGCAGGTCAGAAGCTGCTATTTGATATTCCAGAAGATAGCCCCTTAAGGGCTAGGTTTAGTGATTGAGATGAATTACCAAAAATATAGGGAACAAATTGAGTAATTAAGTACAATACCAAAACAAAAACAAAAAAAGGACAAGAAAATATAAACAGGATTTGTTTCATGACTTTGTTTCTGTTTGTCATTTCTCTGTGTATCTATGTAGTCTGAGATCCTGTGGGGGTGTGGGGAACGCAGCTGGATTTATTACTTGGAAAAAAATGTTTTCTTTCTTTCTCTCCCCCTCTCCCTCCCTAATTACAGCAGCCTCAGAGGAGAGGGTGGATGGGAGAGAGAAAGAGACACGAATACTTTATTATTTAGGTTATATGATTGGTAAAAGGCGAGTTGAGAAGGATCTTTGAAGTGTCAGGTTAGAATTAGAAAGAAATAAGATATGTGCAGTTTTAAAGGGACTTTAATCAAAGTCCATCAGAAGGAAAGGCAAGAAAGTTTAAGCATGTAGGAATGAAAGGAGTCTGAGTAGGAAGAAAAGTATCAGTTATTTGCACGAACAGTGTGAACACAGGGTTTGAGAGTAAAAGGTTTGGAAGCTTTTGGAAATTGTTGGAAAAAAAAAAGATTTCTCTCTCTCTCTTTACATTCTAACTCTGGCCAAGTTTTTGAATGTGAAGGGAAAGACAAGAAAGAAAAGGGGAGAGTGCTTTTCTCTGGATTTGCAATTCTTATGTCCCTTCAGAGTTCAAAGCTGCCTGGCCTTGGTGGGTGTAATTTGGGTAGAAGAATTGAAAATGAAAATTTTGCAGCTCATTGTGATTGGATATTGTTATGTAAACTGGGCTGTTTTGTTACTTATTGGAACTCTAGAGGCCTTCTGCCTAAGGGGAGAAAATTGATTATGTCTAGTTAACATTGATTCAAATTGCTGAAGCCTGAGATTCTCAGGTGGTTGACTCTATCTGACAAGCTGCTAAAAAGGACTGGGGACTTTTTCTTAGTTCCCTTAAGGAAGTAGGAAAGAAAAGGAGAATTTGGAGCAGGAATTGTCACAACGTGTCTTTTTAAGGGAATATATAAATTTGTGGAAAATATTTCCTTTTAAAGGGTCAAGAGTATTGGATTTAAAACAAAAATGTTTTTAAATGTTTATCATTAGTGATTATAAATTCAGATCTGATTGGATTTAAGTTTACTGTTCTATAAAAAAATAATAATGGTTGTTCTGAGATGTGGCATTATTAGTTAATGTTAAAAGTTAAAAGTGTAATAAGAGTAATAAGAGCGATCATTTCTATATGTGATAATATGGAAATGCAATTGATGTTATCTGGTTTATTGTTTAAGTTATTACTATATTTCTAAATTGTATTGTATTTCTAAAACTCATAGATTGTGTAATCTAAGGGACCATTATGAGGTAGAAATGGTGTTAAGGTAACTCTTGACCTGCAGTCAGTCTTTTAGGGATAAAGATGAGATAATTTGAAAACTGTTAATTACCTACTGAGGTGTATTTGGTTATAAGACTATAATAACAGATTTTATTTAAAATCTTGACTATTATAAAAATGTATGGTGGTTTAAAGTTATAGTCTCAACATATTAATGATGAGATGAATGATTTTCTGTACAAAGTGACTTAGAAGTACATCCATCTAAGTTGATAATGGGTCGCTTCAAAGTTTATTGTATTTGTGGAAATAATTTTACAATATATGCCCTGAGGTAATGACGGGGTTGGAATCTGGGCCCCAGAAAGGAAAAACCCTGGACTTTCCCACATGGCCAAATCTCTGGCATTCCCCTGAGGCTATAACCCCATCAACTGGTCTTTCATTGTGGCTACACCCAATCTCCCCTCCATTGTCTTGCCTCCCTATGGCCCCAGACCACTTGCCACCCTTGGTCCCATCTAGACTCCATTTCCCACCCTTGATAATTCTATTCCCACATGGCCAGATCTCTGGATAATCCCATCAACTCACCTTTCATTGTGGCTACCAGTAAAAAGACAATGATGTGCTAGCATAGATAATAGGAAAAAAGCCAGTCTATAGGGGTGGGAATGGTCCCTGGAGGCTGTTGGACCAGGTGAAAGGATTCAGAAAGAAAGAAAGATTTTTATTGGGTCTGTTTCAAGTTTTAATATACTACTTGTTTCTGAATTTTCTTATATGATGTAATCTGGTAAGCAATTGTATTAGTTATGTTGCTGGAAGGGCAATTTCTTTTATAATCTAGAATGTTGTTAAATTAATTGTGCCTTCAGGGAAAAGAGAAAAAGGAATGAATCAAGGCTGTTGGGGCATTCTATATGGTCCTGTTTTGTAACATTTCCTTTTAAATATTGTAATTTAAGAAATGAGAGCTTCCAAGTTTTGTCTATGTTTAAAGGGAAGTTTTAGCTGGGATTATCTGGCTTTCACTTATGAAGTTTAAAATTGTTAACTAAGCCATTTGGAGTTATTGTTAAGTCAAGCACTGGTAAAAATATTTTATGTGTGCGGGTGAAAAGAAACCTGGTAATTATGCAAAAAAAAAGAGAGATTTTTGTAAAATCTCATAATTCTTATAGGCACCTTTTGACTAGAGAATTTAGGTAATTAGGAAATTGTAAGCTGTTTTTGAGAAAGGGAGATACTTTCATAAAAAATGTTTTGATAAAATCTTTGATATTCTTTTAGAGGGCCTACTAAATTTCTATTTGCAAGAAAATTATGTCCAAACCTACTACGAACTTAGAGTTTCATTCCTGGGTTTGCTGTGTCCTTGGACTGGACTTAAGTGGGTGCTTTTAGAGAAATAGTCTCAATGGAAGCAGCATCAGAGATCTAAGGCTAGGGATTAATACTAAAGCATATAAGCTGTAAGTAGCAAAGATCTTACTGTTTTGATCAGAATTCATTCCATGGCCTAGCAATAGTTAAAATTACTGTTTGAACTTACCATACGTGTAGGATTCAAGCCCTGAAAGTGTCTCATTCTTTCAGATTAAGAATGGTTAGAAAGGAATAAATAAGCTTGAGAAACAGAGAGGCAAATTTATTTAGAATAGCAACTTATGATCTTAATGGAAATTTTGTTTTACTCAGGATGTTATTAGGAATCAGAACATGTGTAAGAAGTTATGCAAACTACTTAGAGCTCACTTTAGAGATGTTCCTGAATTAAACTGTATTCCCACCTGAAAACACTGATAAGGGGAATTTGCTATCTAAGACCTTGGGGACTGTTAATGAACTATTGTTCTGAGTCTAACTCCAGGTATGGTTAACAAGGAAGTGATTGAGCTACTGACCCATGACATCAGCAACCTGCAAAGAGGTTTGTGAGCTGCATCTATGAGCTGCAAGAGGGTGTTCTCATGGGAAGGTCAGGAGAACAACTTTTCTGCATGGCTGAGGTAGGAGTCTCCTGACTCAATTTCCCCACTATGGCACCTGGCAGACTTTAAGCCTGGCTCAATGCAACTGGTCATATATATGTAATTTCTGCCTGGAGTTGACATGACTCTAGGGAAGCATTGTTCCCTTACTTTAGTTATATTCCTTCACGGCAAATTCCTACAATCAGAAGTTTGTAAGCATAAATATCAAATCTATTAAACAATAGATTGATGCAGGAACATCTGAGGCTATAGGAAGATGTAAGTATAAGATTGAGTTATTTGGCCTAGAATTTCAGAATTAAGTATTCAGTCTTGACATCTGTTACTAGTATATTCCTGTGTATAAGTCAGGATCCTTTAATTTCCCATAATGGTTATGACGAGCTCTGGAGGTTTGGAGGTGCTGGGACTCCAAGGTCACAACTCGAGGGTCCTGCCTGAAGGAGTTCAGCCCAGGTCTTCTTTCAACCAGGGGGAAAGTTTGTTGGAGATAAACCATACAGGCCAGTTAAGTGAAGTATAAGGGTTTTCTGGGGCCCATAGACAAATGGGAGCCAGATTCTCTCTGGGGCCAGGGGCAAAGGTCTTGACTTGGATCCATACCCCATCATTAGGGGATAATTAGACCAGGAGATTGTGGAAGTAGGATATTATTCTGTTACTTAGTTAATACTTAGTTAACATTAAAGTTGTCTCAATTTGTTACAAATTAATGTTAAAAGAGGAATAGCTTGTGACTTATTTTGTAAATGCCTTGAAAGAAGCATCCATTTTAATTAAGGATTATTTATTTGTACGTGACCAGAAGTTGGGACTGTTTTGTTATTTGGTATGTACTGGTTTTAATTAACTATTACGTATTGGAGTTCCTTAGTGGAATCTCATCCTCCTGATGGGGAATATGAATAGGAATGAATAATGAACTAATGCAGGGTATAGAACTAGAAGTAATTCAGAGTGTAAGGCTAGGTTCTAATTTTTCTAATTTGAGTTTCTTAAAATATGACAATTGGCCAAGGTTTCAATTTTGACCTTGTAATAGTGGAGACATGGGGGTTGAGTTAACTTTCATTATTTGCCCTGGTTATTGGCAAGATAATTTAAAATTGTGTTAAGATCAATCTTGTAGGAGAGAGAGGACGTAAGAAGGAGGATCTCTGCAGGAGGAGAGTCTGTGGACACTATTTGAACGGCACTTGGACCAGAGGACTTCACCAGATGATGTCCAGAATGTCAGACAGCTGTGTGAGAAGAGACTTCTGAAGCTTCCAAAGGACAATTTATCGTTACTTTTGGGTCTCTGTATCTGTACTTAATAAGGGGACTGCCCCCTTTTTTTAATTTGTCAATGCATCATTAACTTTCTCCCATATTATTTTAAGTCCCCAAAATCCCCTGATGAATTGTTGCCCAGTAGCACAGCCCCAAATAGAACTATCACTAAGGCATTGAAAGGTTTAACCACTTTTAGCTGAGGAGTTGGCAGAGAACTCTGAGACAGATAATTAATTAAAGGGATGGCAAGAATATTAACTGCTATAGGATGTTGTATAGTTCCATGCAATAAGGGACTAGTACAACGATTGATGATCTCACTAAAGATTATCCCAGTAGGACCCACAGTGGGAGTTCAGAGGGCAGGCTCTGGCAATATAAAGATGATGATTGAAAGTACCAATGAGACTTTCCACAGTGATGTGGCTTATTCTGAATCTGTTAAATTAAGGATTTTAAGGGAGTAGGTTTCAGTAAATCTGGGGAATAATGATAGGGAAATAAGGACTATGAAAATGGGGGTGTGGTATGATAGCATAAAACAAGGTGGCAAGCTGGTTGATGAACTATATCGACAATGGTGTGAGAAGTCTTCAGACAGTATGAAATAAGAGGGGGTACTGAATGAGATATAACCTCTGTAAAGACTTCTCAGGGTGGTGATGAAAAGACTGTCTTGAAACTAGAGATAGGCTCTGAGACAACGAACAGGCCATAAGTTTAAATTACCTAAACCTATAGGAATTTGGCCCTAAACTCCCTCCTGATTGCCACTGCCATGTCAGCATTAGGTATACTAAATAAGGACATGTATGTTTGGATTGGTTATGCCCTGTTTCCTTGTTCTTTGGGAATGGGAAAGATTTTTGCCCCTAGAATGTAAGCCCGCCTCCCAGACAATGGAAGTAAGGGATAGTGGCGGGGTGGGAGTTTCTTGTTGTTTGCGTTAAGATATATAACCTTGCTTTGTCCTTTGTACCTCGCCTCTCTGTTGCTGGTAGTGTACTGGTGGGGCAGACGCCCCTTCTCTCAAGATTGTAATAAAGAGTAACTTTTTGCTTCCACCTTGAGAAGTCTCTGAATTTAATTGTGTTAGAGTTGCTGTACCAACAGTTTGATTTTGGTCTTTAGGTTCATGGCATGGCAGGGCACAATGCCTTGCATATGAAAGGTGCTTAATAATGGTTTATTAGATTAAATTGAATTATATCCTATTCAATTCAAAGATGCTATTATAGTGTCTCTTCCTATAAATTTATAAGATCTACGTAGTTTGCAAATTTGTTTACTAGCCCTAGTCCTAGCCTTAAGCCCTTTTTTCTTATTGATCTTGCTTTGAAGAGCAGTGATCCTCACAATTGGCTTTGTACCTGGGGAAGCATTGGTTTCTTGCTTGGGATAAGTGCATACTTAGCTTTCTGGACTAAGATACTGGTCTAAACCCAAGTGTCAAGTCAGGAAGGGGAGAGTGCTTACTTTTCTCTTTAAACTATCACGTCTGGAATGAGGGAGATGGTAGTGATGAGGCTGACTTTTGCTCAACAACAATGGGAACCTTTGAGGCTAACTTTTCCTAGCAACTATGAAAGTCTCATCTAAATCTGGCTGGTGGGGTATGGGCCCTAGCCGAGACCTTTGCCCCTCACCCCAAAAAGAATTTGGGTCTCATTTGTCTATGGGTCCCAGAAAACCCTTGAACCTCATTTGAACTTTTGTCTGGTCAAGGAAGTCCAGCAGTACCCTGAAGTTATTCTTATTCTTATTCTTATCAACTGGCCCTACCTTATCACCTAGGCCCTATCTCCCAGTTCTTTGTTACCGTAATTAAGCTTAGCCCTCCATTTTCTATTACTGGCCTAATAGGCCTGGGTTATATTTCCCACCCCAGATCTTATCCAGACCTTATTCAACCTCCTGGACACTCCCATTGGGATTCTCTCAAGACCCTTCCCCCAGTTACTCCAGCTTTGAGATCCTCCTCCCAGCTCTTCCTCCTGTCACCCCAAACTACTTGACTGTATATGAGATCCATCCTGTCTGCATTTAGGGGCTGAGACTTCCTCATGACTGCTTGTTCTTATGAGTGTCACAAATGTTCATTTTCCTTAAGAGTCTGGCCTATATAGTTCATCTTTAATAAACCTTGTCTTTGGCTGAAAGAAGGTTTGGGTCGAATTCTTTCGGGCAGGACCCACATGTCATGATTTTGGGGTCCCAGAACCCCTAAACCTCTAGACCTCAACATGCCCAGTAACAGGAAGCTCTTTCAGTTAACAAAAACCTTTCTTCCTTATCTCATACTTTGTGTATGTGATTAGCCCCCATACTGGACCAAATGTTGGAAGCTAAATTCCTTGTTTTGTGATCACATCCTTGAATTGTACTCAGCACACCTGCTTCCCCTTCCTAACACATTTTTCCCTGCGATTAACTACTTACGTAGAAACTCGGCTTAAGCGCCCAAAAATTGTGTATAAAAATAAGCCCCTGTTCCTCTGTAAATTGCTATTCCTTCTTCCAGGGCTAGCCCACTGCTTTTGTGTGAATAAAGCTCTCTATCAGACGAGGAGAAAATCTACCTCTTGAATTCTTTCTGACGACCCAACTCTTTACCCTCATCATCCTCTTCAATAGTGCCACTGTACTATGCCTGTGGGGTAGCTAGGTGGCACAGTGGAGAGGGTGCTGGGTCTAGAGTCAGGAAGACTTGTCTTCCTGAGTTCAAATCTGGCCTCAGACACTTATTAGCTGTGACCCAGTTTGCCTCAGTTTCCTGTAAAATGAGCTTTGCCCTCAAAAACTCCAAATGGGATCATGAAGAGTCAGATATGACTGAAAAACAATTGAACAACAGTAATGCCATGCCTTGGTTAGAATACATTCAGAGTATTCAGTTCTGGGTACCTCTTTATTAATTTTAAATTTCTTTTGTTTTTATGTGGCCTCCATTTCCAAATATATACTTCCCACCCAGTGGGATATCTCCTATAAAAATATTTTTTAAAATAGCTAATATTTATACAGTACCCACTATGTGCCAGGTACTATGTTAAGCACTTTACAAATATTATCTCATTTAACCCTCACAACAACTTTGGGTGGTAAGTACTATTATTTTCCCAGGAAACTTTAGCAAACAGATCTTGAATGACTTGCCCAGAATCCCATGGCTAGTAAGTATCTGAGGCTAGATTTGAGCACAGGTGTCCCTTACCAAGGCCAGGCACTCTATCTACTGTACCACCTAGCTGCCTCTAAGACAGAGAAGAGGAGGGGTAAAAGAAAATCTACCAAACTAATCAACACATTGTCTAATATCTGATGATATTTGCTAAGAACTGTGGAAAAGAAGCTTTGCTTTATTGAAAGTTAATTGCAGACAATTAAATGTTGTTGAGTGAAGGGCTGGATGGTCTTATCTGCCTTGATCACAGAGCTAACCTCAAGAGTTTTGCAGTTCTCTGGCTAAAGGGAATTACTTGTAATTGAATAAGTGCAATATTATATACATATATTTATGTAGCTGTATATATATAATATGCGTATATATATATATATTTTTTTTCTAAAACAGCATAATACTTTTTCAGCACCTTGTGAAGGGTGATTGTAAGCTAAGAGCCTGTCATTGCCTCAGCTTGGAAACAGAAGAGAAGTGATTTTGTCTAGCAGGAGAGTGTTGGGGACCAGAAGAAAAACAATTAACAGAGAAAACTTCATGTGGTGCAGATTGTTCCTGGAGAGACCAAAGACATTAGGGCCTAAAAGTCCAGAGTTGTTTAGTTTCTCCAGGCTCATTGTTTTTTTTCCATTCATATGCTTGCCTGCTAGATTTCTGTAAGTGTGTGCTCACTCTTCTTCAGGGACATCGTATGCATTGTTGGTAGACCTAGGTTTATGGGTGAACTATGATACTTTGCTTATTCTTGTTTTTGCCTTCTATTGGATAAAAGTTATGATAATTTCTGTTTTTGTTTTCTATTAATTAAATATTATTATTATTACTGGTTTTGCCTTATCATTTAGTAAATATTTAAGGTTTGATGGTGTCATGGTGACTAATTCTATAGGAAGTACCTCAGAGGGGTCTTGGGAACTATAGTGGTAAGTAATAGGAATGAATAGTCCCCCAAAGCAGGTTTACCCCTGGGATCCTAACTGAGAGAATAGTGAGTTGCAGCCATGTGATAATGGCCATAGCCAGCCCCTTCACTTTAAAAAAAACCCCAACAAAACCAGACCTGCTGGTGAAGCAGATTGAGGTTGAATGAGCTAGTCTAGAGAGAGAGAGAAAAGGGTATAGGTGCCTCTTGGATACCATGCCTATAGGCTACACTGTGTGAGTGGGTGGGGTCAGTGCCACACCCAGGCTGTATTAGGATATAGAAGGAAATTTAATAAGTCCATTTTTTTTTCCTTTCAAATAAGAGGAATAGTTAAAGAATGGAAGAACCAGCTACTGATAATTCAAAAGGTTTTGAGAATAATTTTATTTTACTTTGTTAGGTATCAAAGTGTGGCAAGTGTGTGGGAACAGACAAAGTGGGAAGAAGCTGGTGATCCTGGGAGCTCAATCTCCTTATTCAGTGCACTTTTGTTACCACCTGCAATCCAGCACACCAGCAGGGTTTTAATAAATTTAGAGGAAAAAAAATCTAGGACATCATCCTTACTGAAGCACTTATGTACAATTCTATTTTTAACATCGAGCAAGAATTTAGAATGTAGCCTATAACATGTCATGATTTTAATAAGTTTAATACTTTTGAATAACAGTTTATCTCTTCAGTTTAATGTAATTTCCTTTACACTGACCAAATGCTTATTTTGTATTTACTTTTACATACACACACACATGCAGGCATACATGCACACACACCCCAATGAAATCACAGATCCAGTTCAGATACAGCTCTGGACTTAGGATCTTGAAGGCCTGAGTTCAAATTTGACCTCAGATATTTGCTAGCTGTATGTCGCTGGGAAAGTCACTTAACCTCTGTTTCAGTTTTCTCATCTGCAAAATGGGGAGTATAATAGCACCTACCTCAGAATATTATTGTAAGGATAAAATGAGATAATATTTATAATGTGTTTTTTAAACCATTAAGTGCTACATAAATGCTAGCTATTATTACAAATTTCCTTTTTTTGGAACAGATTTATAATTTCATTGGTATGGGAAACACCAGGTAAGGAATTACCTTCTAACCAATGCAGATCAGTAGCTTCCTGTGGCACTGAGGAGTTAAGTGACTTGCCCAGAGTCTCCTAGGCTCAAACTAAGGTTTTTCTGGCTCTGAGGCTGGGTCTTTCTCCCTTTGACCATGCTGCTTCTCTATATTGATTCAATAATCTAAATGTTTACCTCAAGGGTGCTTTATTACTCTTTGGCACTGAAAACACTAAATTCAGCATATTTACTGAATGGGAATCAAATAACAGTACTATGAGCTATGAGTAATACCTTTGCTTATTTTCATCTATATTCACTCAGGCTTCCATGAAAAATAACTTTCTTCTAAACAGAGAAATACATTTTGGTAACTTATGATGACTTTCCATTTGGAAGCTGATGAAGTGTATCCAGCTGATAATTTTCACATCACTTAAGAAGAACAGTCTTGTCAAAACCTCTGGTATTTTTAAGCTATATTTACTGTCTGATGGTTGTCACATGACCTTAGAAGCAAAAGCAGAAGCAATGGAGAGAGGCCATCGGATTTAATTTTACTCTGACAAATGCAAAATTTTATCTTCAGATTTCTATAAAGTGTGGCAGCTCAGGTGACTAATCCAGTATTATGGAGCTTCTCTGAAATATGAGTGAAATTCCCTCTCTTACCCCCAACTTCCAGACTAAATTTGAGTAAATGACTACAAGAATTACGGATTAAAGAAAATTTATTAATAAATCAGACATGGACAAATCTGTGACTCCTGGCATGGATTATAAAATGGTATTAGGGTGCTCATAAAAGAATATGAGGGAAACTCCTCTTTGCAGGAATATAACTTCCACTTTGGGAATACTCTGATATATATATATATATATATATACACACACACATGTATGTACGTATGTGTGTATGTGTATCTATATCTATATATCATCAGTTCTCCTCTCAGAAGCCTGGTAAAAGAGGTGGGTTGTAGTTTAAACTTTTTTCTTCCAATGTAATATTATCAAAATAGTTCTCTTATCAACAGTGTAAACAAACAGGTATATATTTCCAAGGATTCTTTGACCTCAGGCCTTGATGTCATCTACTTGGCCTTGTCTGCAATGAGGAGAAGAGAAACAGTTTAACTTCCGGGCCATATCCATATGCAGAAGGATAAAAGGAAGTGTATGTTTTATGGCTTTCAAAATATTTTCTTAAACTCTTTTTCCCTTGATGAAATGTTTCATCCATTTTTACTACAGGTAGGATTTCTGAAAAATGCAGATTTGCTTTATTCATTATGGGAAGTGTTTCTATCCTGATAAATCATTACAAGTTCCATTTACCCATTCATTTGATGTTCTACCAAAGAGTAGATCTTCAGTGAGTGTGATGTGAGAAATCCTCTGCTGCTTCATTAGAACTCCAGTAGAAGTTAGTATGCCTTTGAAGAAAACTTAGGTGGCTCTGGCTACTTTGTAGTTTAATTTAATTAAGAAGTTTAAAATAAAATATGGACAGCAAATTTCCTTCCCAGCTGAGGTGGTGATGGGGAAAAGTAGTATGGCATAACAAATACATTTATGCAGAGGCCTTTGAGGGCAGCTAGGTGGCACAGTAGATAGAAAGCTCGACCTAGAGTCAGGAAGACTCAACTTCCTGAGTTCAAATCTGGCTTCAGACAATTACTAGCTGTGTGACCCTGGGCAAATCACTTTGCCCTGTTTGCCTCAGTTTCCTCATCTATAAAATGACCTGGAGAAGGAAATGGCAAACCACTCCAATGTCTTTGCCAAGAAAACCCCAAATACAGTCATGAAGAGTTGGATGCAACTGAAAAACAATTGACTGACAGAACTTTAACATACACACTGATATTTCCTCATGTATCCTAACTTTATATTTCTTCAATTTATTAATTTCCCATGACCTATTTCTCCAACCCACCACAGTTCCACACAAAGAGGGTCATCTTGATCAGTCAGCATACATTTATTAAGTGCTTACTATATGCCAGGCACTGTGTTAAGTAATGGGGATACAAATTAAGGCAAAGATATGGTTCCTTCTCAAGGAGCTCACATTCTAATGGGGTAAACAAACTGCAAAATACTATATGCAGAGGGACAGTATTCAGTTCAGTCATTTTTGAGTCATGTCCAACTCTTTGTGATCCCATTTGGGGGTTTCTTGGCAAAGACACTGCAGTGGTTTGCTATTTCTTTCTCCAGCTCATTTTACAGATGAGGAAACTGAGGCAAACAGGGTGAAGTGACTTGCCCAGGGTCACACAGCGAGTAAGAGTCTGAGGCTAGATTTGAACTCAGGAAGATGAGTCTTCTTGATTCCAGTCCCTGTGCTCTATCCGCTGTACTGCTTTATGTACAATATAAATGGGAGGTCATCTTGTATTAAAGGTAGAAGCAGTGTGCAGGAGGTGGTGATAGGAAAGGTCTCATAGAAGGTGAGATGAAAGCTGAGTCTTGAAGGAAGTCAGGGGAGCCAGGAGGCAGAGGTGATAAGGGAGAGCATTCTAGGTACGGGGAATAGCCAATGAAAAAGTACAGCATCTCCAGATGGAGTGTCCTGCATGAGTAATACCAAGGTTATTTTCGCTGGAACATAAGAGGAGATGAAATCGAAGAAGACTGAAAAGGTCGGAAGGGTCCAATTTGTGAAAGCCTTCAACAGCCAAACAGAAGGTTTTGTATTTGATATTATGCTAGATTAAGACTCAGGATTAAAATTCTTACTCTGACATTTATTAGCTATGTGGCCGTAGGCAAATCACTTAACCACTCTCTTCCACAGTGTGTACTATTCACCATGTCACACTGTAAGCGAAGTATACATGAGTTGGTCATCACTTCTCTAATCTTTATAGAAAAGCAGTATTTCCACTAATTGCCAAAAACCCACATAGAAGGTTTAAGCGGCTTCATTTTAATTTTCCATGTAGCTTTGTGAGAAATTTGTTAAAAAAAGAAAATATCACTGTGTGATGACATTTTATGAACTTTAAAACCCTCTTCTCTGAAAATCATGCTGGGAGCTGCCATTTAAAATTAAACAAACAAAAATAAAACAATCCAAAGAGTATAAATAAATTGCCTTTTAAATAGAAGGATCTTATTGAAACATGGTAATAGTCTCATCTGACTTTGAGTACTAGAGATTGCCAACCTAAATGAAATGCATTTGGCATAGCGTGAGAGTGGGTGATTGCCCTCTCCCCATCCTCCCTGGTTTTATGATAGCATTGACTGCTAGAAGAAAAGAAAATGGAAATTGAAGTTAAGCATGAATTTTGAAGCCAAAGCAATTTTTCTCTAGTATGTATCTTTCTCATGTTGTTGTTGTTCAATCATTTTTCAGTTGTGTCCAACCCCATTTAGGATTTTCTTGGCAAAGATACTGTAGTGGTTTGCCATTTCCTCTTCCAGCTTATTTTACAGATGAGGAACTGAGGAAAACAGGGTGAAGAGACTTACCCAGTGTCACACAGCTAGTAAGTGTCTGAGGCCAGATTTGAACTCAGAAAGATGAGTCTTCTTGACTCCAGGCCCAGCCCTCTACCCACCATACCACTTGGCTGCTCCCTTTTCCAGGCTATCAGTTTTAAGTGAAATGCAAGGGTAGTTAATGTTGATATTTCAGTGAGTGAGCTGTTAAAGGAACTTTTTTTTTTTATTCCTGCTCTCATATCTGTTAATCTCTCTGAATTCCCTTTTTTTCCTTCTTAAAATGATAATAAAGGTGGAAGTTGTGTGAGGATTACATGAAAATGGAAATCACTTTGCAAACAGCAAATGTATTTGTATGCTCTGTGTTTCCCATGATGGTCTGTTGCTTACTGAACTCTGGCTATGCTCAAATGTTAGATATCTTTAGCCCAAAGCCAGGCAATAACTCTAGAATGCTGTCAGTCACTCCCTGCTCACTAGACAATTTAAAAATAAGACAGTCCCAACTCAGCAACTAGCAACCTCAGTTATGCAAAGGATTTTCAATCAGCCCTAAAGAGGAGTTGGCAAGTAGGCAGATAGTAGCAATGTTGATTTCAATGCTGGGAAATAGTGTGTTTGACTTATATAGTCTAAATATTTGAGCCGAAAGAGACAGTTTAGTTATTTCCTCATATCCTCTCTTTTTACAGATGAGGGAACTGAAGCTCTTTAAAGAGGTTAAGTGAATTGCTTAAGGTCACAAGGTCACACAGCTCATTAATGGTGAAGTAGGATTAGAGCCCAGATCTCTTGACTCTCAGGCCCAGTGCCCTTTGGGTTATTACATGGCATCATCTTTATTCTCTGTGTCTCTCAGTATGCTTTCATTTAGTGAATCTTCACATGCAAAGTGCCCTACTAGGCACTTGGGAGAGATGCAAAACAGTTAGAAAACCAGGAAGCTGTCTGTAAGAAATACTTGAATCTATCACTTATATGATGATTGTTTTGTATCCTCAGTATCAAGTACTGTTCTTAGACCATAGTAAACCCATAATGAATGCTTATTAAATGATTGACTGGGTATAGCTTCAGAACTTCAGGGGTTAAACTTCTTTGCTCTGTGACTATTCCTGAAATTCGTGTATCTACTCTTAGACGCAGCAGTAGAAAATTTCAGCAAGAACGGACTTTTTCTGGAGGAGACAAGATAAGGGCTATCCAATATACTTTGACTCCAGCTCAACTACTGTACCTTTAGCACAATGATTATCTATTTTTAAGAGCCATAACTTAGTACAAAAATGGGACCTATCTATTAGTGATTTGGACACTTGATTATTTAGTAACATGCTGTAAACTGAATAAGATCGTCTTCATAGCAAACATGAAACAAAAGCAGATCTCTTACACATCTCTTTCTTTAGCAGCTTCCCTGTTTCTATAAAAATTTCTTTGCATCTGTAGTTCAGTTCAGTGTTCTAGGTTAGAAAGGTGACCTTTATGATTTGCCTTGTAATTCAAGTTATTACTGAACTCCTCCTTGTGGACTTCCTAGGCTGCTTTCCTTCTGCCAGCCCTTGGGTATTCTGACACAGTGAAGATCTGCCAATGAGAGTCATAAATATCATTTGACTTAACTTCCTCCAATCATTGGAGGTTTTCCTGGTACTTTGCTTTCCAGGAGAGCAGTGATGCCACACTCCATGGTTCTGTTCTAGCTTCTTCATTTTTGCATTCAAAGACTTAAGTTTACCATTTTTCAGCTGACATGGGTAGTTTCTGCAGCAACCACACTCAAGATTCAGAAAGAAGGATGCCTTTCTCCTACCCCTTACTATTGGTCTCATTAGTAATTCTAGTTGAAGATTCAGACCATACATGAAATGGAGATGTTTATGAGTTTTCCTAAATATTCCTCAGAGTGTGAAGGAATTTTCCAGAGCTGTCAAGCATAGAGAAATTCCCTGGTATAGGCAGGAATCAGATTAAAATGTAATTAGGAATTTTTAACAAACTAAAAATACAGTACAACATAGATAATGTTAATTTGTGGTTTTCAAAGTCAATATGCAGCCTGGAGAGATTTATTTCTATTTGAGTTTGATACCATTATAACCTAGACAAGCTTATAACATAACATAGTAGGAATTTATGTTGATTGAAGAAGTTTCTATCCCAATGAAGGAATTCTAGAGGGTTTGACACTTGATAAAGGCAATGGATAGACCTTCTAGTATAGGGATTCTTTTTTTTTTTTTTAGGCAATTGGGGTTGAGTGACTTGCCCAGGGTCACACAACTAATAAGTATCAAGTGTTTGGTCTGAAGCTGGATTTGAACTCAGGTCCTCCTGACTTCAGGGCTGGTGCTCTATCCACTGCACCACCTAGCTCTCCCTAGTATAGGGATTCTTAACCTTCTCTCATCTCAGGAAATGAAGTTATTATAATCTAAAGTCCCTTCCAGGCTTAAGTCTATGACACTGTATGGATGAAGGTATGGGTAAATTCTGTGTTGGGTCTCTACTGAGGACTGGTCAAAAAGAGAAGTGTGAAGTAGAAAAAAAAATTCTGTTGTAACATTCACCATTCCGACTACCTTTAACCTTTTTCAAGACTATCCCCATATACCCAGAGTCTGCATGATACTCCAACCTTCCCCTACCCTTTTCTTAACTTTTCTGTACCCCACAAACCTCATTTCCTCTTTAGGCATCTTGAGTATTAATCTTTGAAGTAAAAAATGCATTCCAGTTTATGTGGTAGTGCTAATGGCTGATAAAGGTGCATTATTCTTCTCATGGAGTATCTGTAGTTTGAAGAAAGGCCTTAGGATGAAGGCAATATTTTAACCCCAAAATATAGATCTCCATGGTGGGATTTCAAGATACTGGCAAGCTGATAGAGAGAATATTTGGGGGGTAGGAGAGGCTTTTAGTCATGTTTTTCAAACTATTCATATTATTTAGTCTTTCATTCATTCTATGTAGATATTATGGGAGAAGTATCTCCCTTCTGAGTTCATGTGGCAATTAACTGCTGCCACATTATATTTACCACCATGCAGAAATTATAGAGGTGAAAACCCAAGTTTTATTATTATGTTTAAGCATGGGTTCAGGCCTCAGAGAATACCTGAACCCTTATTGGGATTCTCACATGTCCTCTTACAGGCAAAATTTCATCAAAGTGTCAGAGAAATAATTCTTTTACATATTGCAATCTTGTACATTCCTCCTGGGCCATAAAAGTTAAAGAAAAGACAAATCCATAATCCCAATGCTTCCTTCAATGTCATCAAAGTTGAACAAATTTAGTTAAATAGAATCATAATCTCACATATTCCCAAGGAAACAAGCTTTGTCAAACACACTCTCTAAGTAAACTAACTCAGGTTACAGGTTAAACAACATTCAGTGGGTTCACAAATAAAGAAGTTAAAGGGGAAGACTTCCATGTAACCAAGTAGTTGAGATTGTTTAGCTAACTTTTCATCTAAAGAATATTTAAGAATCTATGTAAATCTCCAAATCCTATGGGATTGATTTTGGTCAGGTGATGTTAATATTAACCAAAAGTTGCAGGAGGAATAAGAAGAAATTAAAAAAAAATTCCCTTAACACATATTTATTCAAAGTCTATTACGTGTATGCAAGGCATTGTAAAGAATACAAATGTAACACCCTTTCCAGGGCTACTCTCTTAATCCCTACTTGGTCAGGCAGGTTGGGTCCACAAAGGTCAGCTCACCATCTTCCCCTCAAGATTCTAAGATTCTTTCAGGTTAGTAACTTCCTTAATTCTATTATTCATGAGCCCCCAGTCAGTGCCCTCTTGCAATATTGGTTAACCAATTGATATCAGCTTCTATAGAGAAATATTTACTGAAAAAATTATATTAAGGAAAGAAGTCACAAAAACATCTCCCCAAACAGAGACATATTCTCCCTTTCTCTACCCACTTAGTTCCTGGGGAGAGTGGACTCGAGCCTGGTGAAGCATGAAAATACAAAGGCAGGCATGTAGTATGGAAAGGGTACCTCTTAGCTCTGGGAATCTTTTGTCTCCCTTTGTGGAATTCCCACCAGGCTTACTTCTGGATGTGGCGTAGCCAATAGACAATCATCTTTCTTGTTCGGTTGTTCTAGCTCCTTGCAGGATACAGTGTTTTAGCTACAGATCAATTTAACTTTGGACTGGGTCAACCAGATCACTTTTCAGGGTTGGATCCTTACTGCATTCAACCATTGTTGCTATTGCCTCCAGTGGTCTCTGCTGCCAGCTCCATTTGCTGAGGACCCTGATGGCCCCTCCAACCTTTCAAAACTCATCAGGTCATAACTTGTTGGTTCTGTCTCTAGACACTCATTCATTTAAAATGAGGAAGGAATAAACATTAAAACAATAGATACCATGAGCAAAGGGACACATGGTTGCTAAGTAGGTAGGAAGATAAAGCAACCACAGCTACTGCTCCTCCCCTTGCCCAGAAGTTCATAGCAGTTTTCATCACTGAAATAATGACAAAGAAGAGAAAAGCACAAAAAGGAGCTGAGAGAAGGTTGTATAGATCCTTTTGGATGCAAACTTTGTTCCAACTCCATCATCTGTCCTTCTGGTTCTGAAGCCAAACAGAAAACTCTTCATTATCAGCAGTCCTCAGGCATTCATGGCCAGGCCACTCATAAAGTCTCCACATCTTGGATTGGCGGTTCACAGGGAATGTAGGCATACTGTAAGAACTAGGCCTTCTTGGTTCAGTCCTGCATTACACAAAATTAAAACACAGCCCTTTCCTCATGTGTTTATTGTCTAGTAGGGGAATCATATTATATGGACAATGGCATGCTTTGCCCATATTTTGGGCCATCCCTGTTAGTTTTGATGAATAAAACAAATGAGAAATCAAGTTGTTGAGACTGAATAGAGTGTAATCTTTCTGAGGGCAGAGACTATTTTTCACTCTATCTTTGCATCTCCAGCACCTAGTCCAGTGCCTTGTGCTTAGTACGTGCTAAGTCTTGGCTTTGTGAATTAGACAGAGACCTATAAATAGAGAACTTAGAAGAAGAGGCAAATAAAGTCAAACTCAACTGATAGGCCATGAGGAACCTTGAGAGAATCTTAATCTGGGAAATATGTTGCAAATGGAAGAAGTTTACTTGAAGCTAAAGTTTTTGAAGAAACGTATTCGAAATATTGTGGGTAAGATTAACTGTAAGGAAAAGAGATTAGAAGCAGGACAACCAAATAGACCTGATAGATGGGACTAGTAGGAATTCTGCTCTCAGGTGTGCTTCTGACTCTCCAAACTTTGCTAGCTGCCTTCTCCTTGTGGAACTTCACTCTACCTCTCTAGACCTCCTCCCATTGATGAGTTTCTTCCAGAACTTCCGTTTTGAATAAGAGCCCAGGTCAGTCATCCTTCATTCCTTTTCCAGCTCTGCTTCTAACTCACTGGACTTCCTGACAATGCCCTTGCAATTACCTCCTTAAGCTTCCTTTTATGTGTGTCTTCCCCCATTAGAATATAAGTTCCTCGAAGGCAGGGCCTGTAATTTTTTTGTTTGTTTATTTGTTTATATTGTATCGCTAGTGCTTGGCACAGTGCCTGGCACAGAGTAAATACTTACCTTGCCCTCAATCGTACCACCTTGGAAGAACTGAAAATTTTTAAGTCCCTAGAAGTATCTCTGAAAACAGCTGCACAAAACCCCCAAAGCTTGGGACAGTACATTCTCCACACTGGAAACAGACCCCCTACCTTAACAAAGAGTTTAAAACTTAAGTAATTGGCTGGGAAAATGATCAAACAGCACAAATTGTCATACCGTACAATCTTACTTTGGTGACAAAGAAGATCAAAACATAAAACCAGAAGAAGACAACAAAGTAAATACTTAATAAATACTTCATGTTGTAAGAGTTAGGTGTGTCAGTCATTGTGGATGAGAAAATGACTGCTCTTTTTTTTTAAAAAAATAATTCTATTCTATTTCGTACGGATGATCTTTTTGAAACTTCCTGTTGTAAATGATCTCATACATTAACAGGTTTTCTACTTCTCCTTTGCCAGAAGAGTAAAATTCACATTTCTTGCCCTTTTGAAAGGGAATAGCTTGTTCTATCACCAAGATTTCTCTTGCTAAATGCAAAACCATCAATACACAGGAAAGAGTAAACAGTCTGGTCATTTTATGTATTTAGTCCTTAGCTTTGACAAATGTGCCAATTATGTTGGTCTTTAGGTGCTGGTTCAAGAATTAAAAGGTACAATCAATTTTGAGAACTGCCACAGCAGCTCCTAGAGTGAATGAAGACTGAATGCCAAGCAGTCCTTCTCAGAATCTCCCGAAACAGCCAACTCCAGACATTGATCCACTGAGTTTTCTTGAAATGTGTGGAAATCTCCATTCTATTTCTATAGGAATCCAATTTGTTTTTTGGGACAAATTAGGAAACTATCCTTTGGCTACTTGGCACCATAGGTTCTTCTGTTATTAAAATACATGTATTTAAGCTTACTGAATAGGATCCCCATTTAGGAAGTCAACTCAATTTAGTCAACATTTACTCTGTGATTGCCACAGACAAAGTTAGAGACAACTTTTCCTTGGATCATAGATTTAGAGTTGGAAATAATCTTCTTGTTATTGTTGTTCAGTTGTGTGTGACTCTTCATGGCCTCATTTGGGGTTTTATTGGCAAAGATACTGGAATTGTTTGCCATTTCCTTCTCCAGCTCATTTTACAGTGAAGAAACTGAAATAAATAAAGTTAAGTGACTTTCCCAGGTTCACACAGCTAGTGTCTGAGGTCAGATTTGAAGTCAGGTCTTCCTGACTCCAGTCCTGGTCTTTTATCCACTGCACCACCTAGCTGCCCTGGATGTGACCTTAGAGATCATCTAGTTATGTTGTCTCATTTTATAAGTGAGAAAATGAAGGCCCATGCTGGTTAAATGATTTTGCCAAGATCAAACAAATATCAAGTGGCAGGCTTGGAATTTGAATGATAGATAGTCCATGGAGGACTAGCTTCAGGTTTGGGAGGACTTGGTTAGAATCCTACCTCAGTTGCATGGACTCCTTAGCACCCCATGTAACTCTCTTAGACAATATTACAGATGAATCGCTGATGTCCATTCATGGAGGGAATTACCACATGGAAGAAATCAGAGTTCTGGACCCTCCTTTCCCCATTCCCACCTCTCTCTCTTCCAAAAAAGTGTGTTAGGTATTGTACTGGATCCACAAGGCAAAAAGCAAATAGTTCCAGGCTTTAGGAACTGAAATGCTTGATGCTACCTATTACTTGCTGTTGACTGATTAGTTGGCTGGAGGCAAGATTTTCCAAACTCTGAGGAAAAACTCCTGAAGGTGGATTCTAAATCCATTACTTCATTTGTATTTTAATTATCAAGCTTTTAAGGTTATGTAGATAATTCCATTAATGAGCTGTTTATGGGAAAGAAACATCCTGGGAGGGGGCTGACCTATTTTAAAGAGGACACTCAGGGAGTAAGAATCCTTACTGAAAACAAATCAGAAAAAAACAAACAAAAAACTTTATCTGACACTTCCCTTGACTCCTACAGTGATTGAGAGGAGACATTTCATTTAATACAGAGTCTGCAGAGGGGTGGAGGGTGGGGGATGTTGTGGAATTATGCAAGCTGTATGACAAGTAGAATGGTCTAGGGTTTTTTTTTAAATTTTTGAAACTTTTAAATATTTATTTTCAAAACTCATTTTGAAATTTTATTTTTGGATTCACTCCCAATTCCCCTCTCAGGGAATTCATTAGGGAAGGGTGAGGTGGAATGGGGTGGATATTTGACCACCAAATTGAGCTCTCAATAGCTCTGGAAGTTAGCTAGTGGCAAGAAACATGGATTTGAATTCCGTATGAATCATCCTTACCTACTTAATTATGCAGATATGATTGCCAGGGGTGGTAAGAGAATAAACACTAAAAAACAGAAATACCAGGATATTTGGCAGAGAACCTGCCAACTATGCATTGCTTTTGGGTCAGGCATGTGGCAGGCAGGCCCTAGGCAAAACTTTAAAGTAGGCATCAGCTGGTGCTCCCAGTCTATCTAGCCTGTCTCTGCCTCCCTCTTCTCATTTGATGCTCCCCATTTTCCTCCTGCAGCCAAAGCTTTCTGTCTCTCTTCTCACTGTACTGCCCCTTGCCTCAAAACCTACTTTTGAAGAATTAATAGGTTCATTTCCCCTAGGGTGTAAATTATAGGTGACCTCTAGTAGGGCTATTCATATTTTAACAGGAGGCAAAGCTTTAAACCAAAGAAATGGCTCTCTAATTGTATAATTCAGGCATTACTAGGAAAATTATAGCCCCCTCCCATCTCAATCACACCTTTTTTAGGTACTCATTTATTCTTCCTTTTCCTTAGGATGGCCTTGCTTAAAAGATGCACTGAATTGAGTTAGTTTGGCAATGAAGCAGAAAAGGGATGGCAATTTCTTTATAGTTCGGAAGTATTTTCTTTTAGGATGAAAACAACAACAAAAAATATGCTATCCAACCTCTATTTGATCAGTATTTGCTCATATGGTTGTGGTATTTGGAAAAGTGATAATAAAACACTTCCAAATGTCAGAATGGAATTCGATATGGAAACTCTTGCAATGAAAGTTTTAAATGACAAAATGCGTGGGATTCTAGGATGGTTTCTCTCTAGCTATAATTTCAGGTCCTTCTAGAAGTGATATGACAGCTGGTTATCAGCATGCTTCTGTTATCATCACAGTATGGATGTTGCTGTGGATGTAGATTATTTGGATATTTTTAGACTCTTCTATACGTCCTAGATAAAACAAATGCTGAAATAATTCTTCAACTAATTAGAACTTAGTTGTTTAAAAAATATATTATAATTGTACCTTCTTCTGATTTTCCACCTAAAATACGTGTTTCCAGGCTCTATACTTTGGTGCATCTCCACCAACTTGCCCAGGATGGGATCTTTCTTGATTTGAAAAGCTGGTCCTTTAAATGGGTTTAGTGAAATGCTCATCAAATATATTTAAGTGCCCTTATGTAGGGTATTGTCTGAAGCAAGCTAAAGATTGAGTCCCAGCTAAAATCTTACCTCCTACAAGAAGCCTCCCTGATCCCCCTTATTCCCTTTATTGATTATTTCCAATTTATGTTGTATATAGCTTGTTTGTGCACAGTTATGACATTTAATTGATTTTGTCCTGCAACTGCTTAAGTCATGGTTCTTTGTCTCTGAACTTAGTTAAGAAATTCAGCTGGTCTTGTTTAAAAATCCAGTTCCCTTGCTAATCACTGCTCTATTCTTGCCTTAAGGAAATTTGCTTTCCTTGGGGGATGTGGGTGGACACCAGAGAGTTTGGTCTAGTACCTATACACCACCAAGCTACCCTTAAAGGATGTCTGGTCCACTATCTCTGACCTTGCAGGTAGACTCAAACAATGAACATTTTTTAGTCACAAGAGAAAATGAGAGAATGAGGAGGGAAGGTTGCTAGCCCAATTTCCAATCAATAATTGTTTCCCACGCCATAGCTATGTAAGCAATCGTGTTGTCCTCAACTCCATGATGTCAACTCTATAACCAATTGTATTATTTCTTCACCTACCTTGTTCTGTTCTTTGCTCTAATCTTATAAAAAAGAGTCGAGTCTCCATTTTGGAGTCTTTAGCTAAACTGAAGCAGTCGTTGACCCATTCTATTAGCAGGTAGCACCCCTTTTAATAAAATATTATCTTACTTGGAGGAAATATGCCTTTGTTGAATTTCATTCTTGACATGTTGCCTCTTTGATTATTTGACTCTGAGATCCTTGAGAGCTGGGACTGTCTTTTACCTTTCTTTATATCTTAAGTGCTTAGCATAGTGCTTAGCACATAGTAGGAATAGAACATGTTTATTGACTGATTAATTAATGTGATCCCAGTCTTCCAGAAGTTTAGAATATATGGTAGAGGGGATTTTCTCATGCAAAAATGTAGCTTTACAATAAAAAGATATATTATGCCATTATGCCATTTACTATTAAGAAATTTAATATGTTCATTGGCTGAACTCAGAGCCAGGAAAACCTCTGGGTTCAAGTCTTTTGATACATTCTGGTTCTGTGTCCCTGGAAAAATTACTTGGTCTTTCTCAGGCTCAGGTGGCTTCTTAAATTAAGATGGTTACCTGATTGCAGTGAATTTAAAATCTACCTGGAAAATCATTTGAACATTTACCCACTGCTGCAAAGAGGCACTTAAATATTTTTTTTTTTTGGCAATAGTCCTGTGAGGTACAGAGAACTACCTCATTTTTCCTCCAAATAACTGGAAGAGTAAACAGTCCTCTAGATGCAATCAAGACAAACTTTACCAGAATGTGCTATTTAATATGTGTTGACTTGTATCTTAGTAAAAGAGTGCTGGATTTAGTCAGATTGACTGGGTTCTGATTCTTCTGGATAAATCATTCTGGGCAAACCCTGAGCTTCATTTTTTTCATCTGAAAAAATGAAGGGGTTGGATAAGATGACTTCTCAGGTTTCCACTTCTAAATCTATGATCCTAGTCTTACCAAACTTTCAGAAGTATAGGTCTCTTACTCTGTCATTATTGTGGAGAGAAATAAAAAGAAAAAAATACAGTACTATTTTCTTTTCAAATATTGGGATTGGGGAGAGGGAGAAATATGGTATTTTTTTATAAGTTATAATTATATAAGACTGCATGTAAAAAACTGATTTAAAGCTCTATTTTGAGTTAATGCACATACTTAATCCTTAGTGGTTTTCTAAAGCCCATCTTACCATTACCTTTTATTGAAAGTAGTTTGAGGATGGATGGTCCTGTATGAAATCCCAGCTGCCCAAGCGTAACTTCAAACAGCAGGGGCTGTGGGAGGAAGACAAATGGGCCAGGAAATTTTTTTGCTCATTTTGACAGTAAATTAATAATATGGGAAATCATATTCAAAATAATATGCAAATTACATGTGCTATTCTGAGTCAAGGGCATAGGCAGAGACTAATATTTTTTTTTAATCCTCTACCTTTCAAAGCCTGGTGTGGGAATAGTGGACAGCTGCGGTACAGTCCGCAGAATAGATGTAGTTCTACCTGCCTGGAAATATTCCTTTTCTTGTTCATTGTGAAACAGTTTTCTTTCAACTCAAACCCTAGACTACACATTGTTTAAGTATAAATTTATGTTGAGAAGTAGCATGACACAGTGGATGGGCCGACCTTGGAGGCAGGACGACCTGGGTTCACATTCTACTTTGGGGGTATGCTTCAGTGTTTGAGGCAATGGTAAGTTCTGGATTAGTTGTCTATTAGCTCTCACTACATGGGAGAACTCTCAGGTCTAGACTCAACGTACTCCACCCCCCTCTTACCTCCAACAAATTATGGTATCAATTTGGAGCAAAATGGAGTAAAGGATAGAGTACTGACCTTTTGGTCTAATGTCAACTTCAGGGTTTTGCCAGAGTAGGTGTGTAGAGCCTGCCTCCTCTTTAGGCAGCCCTTTCGGTAGAAGTCTCTGGCTTTGGAGTTGGAAGTCATATAGATGTGGGTTCAAGTCCTGCCTTTATGGCCTTGGGTAAGTCAAAATCAAATGAGATAATATTTGTAAAGCACTTAGCATAGTGTCTGACAAATAGTAGACACTTAAAAATGCTTATTTTAAAAAAAATCTCTTAAACCTTTAGTGCCCCAGTTGACTCTCTATGACTGTACAGTCCCACTAAGTTTCCTACCTCTACCAATGAAATCACAGGCACAATAAAAATAAATAGGTAAATAAATGAATTCAAAGACTACAGCCTGTGCATTCCCCAAAGAGAATTATCTGGATGGAATCTCCTTATAAAGTTGTTTTGTTTCAGTCTAGTCTGATCTTTCATGACCTCATTTAGGATTTTCTTGGCAAAAATATTGGAGTAGTTTGCCATTTCCTTCCCTAGCTCATTTTACATATGAGAAAACTGAGGCAAACAGGGTGAAGTGACTTGCCCAGGGTCACACAGCTAGGAAATGTCAGGCCAGATTTGAACTCATGAAGATGAGTTCAGGATGACTGCAGGGCCAGCACTCTATCCACTGTGTCACCTAGCTGTCCAAAATTGCAAGTACTGTATTTGTCAGAATCAAGCTTCAAGAAATCAAAATAAAATTCATGTCAAGTTGTAGAAAATGCAGTACACCCCATGATATCTGTATACTTAGCAGATAGTTTTTCTTTCTGAGAAGCAGTTTGAGAGAGTTGTCCTTGGCATGAGATAGATCTGTGTTCAAGTTCTGCCTCCTACCTTCTGGCTGCATGGTGCGAGGCAATTTATTGAATCTCTCAGTGCTCCAGAAAACTCTCCAAGACTATAAGTTGCAGAGAAGATGCTGACTTATATTGGTGGAGGAAGTTTGCTCATTTGGGAGTTCTCTGTAGTCATAAAATCAAGTAGAAAAAAAAATAGATAAAAACAAAGTCCATATATTGGGTAGTATCTTTTTTTTTTCTTTTTTCAATTGGGGAAAGGGTTCATGTCATTTTACAGAGGCTTCACTCTAAAATGGAGACTACAAATTTTTATTCTGGAGCAGACAGAAATTAATGACAGTGATATGAAATGAACAGTACAGCGACACCTCCAAGCTGCTTATGGCATGTCTCTAATAACCTCAAAGTCTTGTCCTGCTTAGGACTGATGGTTCTGTTCAGAGTTAAAAGGTTCTCAGAGAAGAAAAATATCCCTCTTCTTTTCATCTCAGACCAGAAGGGGACATCACCTTTGCCAAAGGTCTCATCTTGATGGTGATGGGAGCTGCCTAGCTAAAATCTTTCTGGGTGGTCTGAAAGAGGTGGCAGTGGTTACTATCCCTTTCAAAAACTCTCTCTTCTCTTGCAGATGGGCTCTTTCCTTATCAGCTGGCTTGCAGGATTCTGCCTCCCACAGTGAGTCATGTAGAAGAGTTTAGTATTTCCTAGCAAGCAGGCCAGAGTCCAAGTTCCAAAGCTATTCTTAGCTGTTCCACACCCTGTGTCCAACTGGAGAGAAGATAGGGGATGAGCCTGCTGGGAACACACGGGGGCTTGATGACAAACAGGATAGATTGTGTCAAGTTGAGCTTTTGAGGCTCCGTTTTCAAAGAAGTTAAAATAAGGCTTCAAAAGATTGATTGGTTGACTGGGAGGGTTAGCATTGGAGCCCAAAGGACTATTCCTTAAAACAGGGCAGAGAAACAACACTCAAAGCAAATGACATGCTGATTGGCATTTTCTTTTTTTTCTTTTTTGCCTTTTTTTTATCCCCAGAGGGCTAAATTAAAGCTACTATAGCAGCTTATTTATACTTTTTTCTCCCTTGCAAATGTATTTTTTTATATGTTTGAAGTTTAAATAAATATCTCTCACATTTAAATAACAACACAAGCATCTCTGTGGTTTTTATTTTAATCAATTATATATTTCCCTCTTGAGTATTTTCTGATGACAATCAGTCGATAAATATTTATTAAGTGCCTACTATGTGTCAGGCACTATGCTAGGCACTAGATGTCATATTGAGTACTGACTGAATCTTCTCCCACACTCATCATATAGAGAGAGTTTTTCTCTTAATTAGACTTTCATATGGATCTTTGTGGCTGTTCTCTGAATGAAACTTGTCAGTGCTGATCAGCTGTTAGAACACTGGGGCATAACTATTACTACAACCTAATATTAATACAGCATATTACAAATTTCAAAGCACTTTACTAATCTTATCTCATTTGATCTTTACAACTCTGGAAAGTGAGTTTTATAGATTTTGGGGAGGAGTGGATTTGTTTAGTTCATTGATATAGGGAACTCCCAGGGAAGAAAATCCCTCTCTCAATGCTAATTGGCATCTGTTTGTGACTTGGAATTTTAGAAAGTTACTTGGGGGCACCAAGAGATTAAACAATTTGTTCAGGGTAAGTATGTGAATCCAGGTCTTCCTGATTTGAAAACTCCCTTTCTATCCATGATACCAGGCTGCTTCTCTGTTACGGATATTATGCCCATTTTGCAGATAAGGAAACTGAGGTTCAGAGAGAGGACTTAAGTGATATACTCAATTACATAGCTTAAATCAATGAACAAGGGTGACATGTCTTCTACACATCAGTCACCGTGATAAACATTGGGCATACAACAACATAAACGAAGCAGTTGTGCTTAAGGAGTTTGGGTGCTGTTGGGGATGATAAAGTATATGCTAAATATACACAAGGGAATTTGAGGGAGTAAACACTAGCAGTTGGGTTCAGGGCAGGGATCAGGAAAGGTCTCAGGTCAAAAATGGCACTTGGGCTGAGTTTTTAAGGAAAATAAGACTTTGGAGGCAGAATCTGAATTCACTCCTTCCTAGTTCTTTAGCTAGAACTCTGTCCAATATGCCATAATGCTTCCAAAAAAATTAGTGTATATCATTCTAATAAGCTTACTATTATTATGATTATTATTTTTATTAGCATGTATTAATAAGGCCTCAAAGGAACCTTGCAAATGATCTCTACTCTTTTCTACCAGTTTTATCTACCTCTACCAATTTATAATCATTCAGTCATCTCAAGGGGCAAAAGATTTAAAAGGATGAAAATATACTTCAATGAATTTGTGAGGAGAACATTTACTTTCCTTAAATCGAACTTGTCAAATCATTGTTGAAAACATGTCTCATTTTCATGAGTTTAAAAAATCTCAGCACTAGAAGTGACCTTAAAAGTTAACTAGTCTCAACTTCCAGATCCATGCTGGGATCCTGCTTATGATCTGGTTGACAAATGGTCATTTAGATTCTGAGGATTAGGAGTTCACTATTAGAGGATAATAATTACATATCTGGAAGGATTTAAGGCTCACAGATGCATTTCCTCATGATGTAGTTAGTACCCCAATTTATAGATGGGAAAACTGACACTCAGAGAGACTAAATGACTTATCTGTGGTCACACAACTAGAAAGTTTGGCAGTAAGGTACAAAATTCATGTCTCCTGACTCTACATCAGGTGGTCTTTCTGGGATGTGATAATACTTCTTGGATTCAAAGGCAGTCTATCCATTCCATGTTCTAGGCAGCTCTTAAAACATTCTTCCTTTTTTTGGTCCAAATCTGCTTTTCCATAACTTTTCACTGATCCTAATTCTGCCTTCTGAAGTTACATAGAATAATTTTCTTTTTCACGTGAGGGCCCTTAAGAAATGTTAAGGACATTGTGATGTCTAACCACAAAATGGAATATTCTGTCACCATTTTTATAGTAGTTGATCTTTAATTCAATTCAACAAATATTTATTTAAGGCCAATGAATATCTTGTGATACAATGAGGATACAAGACAAAAATGAAGAGTAGTCCCTGATCTCCAGAAGCTTATATTTTGCTGGAAAAGGAAACAGGTAAATGGATAAATAAATATAAGCCAATTTGAGCAAGGAGGGAGCATTAATAAGCAGAGAGATCAGGATATAGGGAAGCCTGAGCTGAGCTGTGAAGGAAGGTAAAAATTCATCTGCCTTGTGACTGCGTATCTTCTCCCCACCACAAACTTCACCCTCTAGACAAGACCTCCAGAAATCACACCTGATGTCATTGGGGGTAGGTAATGCATTTGTCTTTGCAATTTCAACTCTGGGATTGAATCTGGTCCACTATATCTGACTATACATAGCTATATATATAGCTGACCCCAGACCAGGTTATGCTTCATATCCCATCCCATAACCCCTCATCTTGCTATTTGTCTTGCTGAAATACATGCATCCCACCTCACCTCATGTCCCTTTCCACTTCCTGCTGTAGGAACTAATCAAATTAACACTACCATTGCAGTTAGGGTTGGGGAAACAAGAGACTGATATGGAACAAAGGTAATAATTACCTACCAATTAGAAGCCATAGAGGGGCTGTGACTCTATCAGTGAAGGGAGCTCCTAATAAACATTTAGTGATTAATTGATTGGTTGGTTCATTCATTCATTCATTCAAGTATATGAAAAGCAATCAAGTTTAAAAAAGGGGGGTGGTATGAAACTTACCCTACTTGGCTCCAGAGGGTAGAATAAAATTAATAGGTATAGGTTTCAGAGAGCTAGATTTATGCTTTATTTTGGGAAAACTTTTCTAGCAATGAGAGTTACCTAAAAGTGAAATGGGTTGTATCAAGAGGACAAAAGTAACCAACCATTAGAGGTCACCAATAGTTTGATTGGATGACAATTAATTGAGTACAGGGTGTAGCCAAAGTCCTAGTGCACACTAGTCCTTTTGGGACAGCCTGTATATTGCAGAAGAGATTCACATTCAGGTATAGGGTAGACCAGTTGGCATTTGGGGTCCTTCCCAGTCCTGAGATTCTTTAATTCTAAATTTCTTTTCCAGGCTATACCCTGCCCCACTCTCAACCCCTACTTACTTTAGCTAATCCTGATGTGGCATGATTTCAAAATACTTTACTATTCTGGTTGACTTTTTCTGGACATTGTCCAGTTTGCTGATGTCTGTCTTCAACTGTGACACCCAGAACTTTACCCAGTGCACCAGATGTGGGCTGGTCTCTGTCAAGTACAAAGAGCTTATTGTTTCCCTCAAAATGAACACTACTAGTCTAAGCTTTTATGAACATTTTGGGGAAACCCCAAAACATTATTTGTTGATGTTGAACTTGCAGTAACCTAAATGTCCTCAGTTTCTTTCGCATGAATTGAAATTACAACCCTGAAAGATACATGGGTTATCCAGCCCTTGATCTAGTACTTCCTGTGTAAAAGAGATCACTGCATCATAAGATGATTTAGATTTTGGATATGTTGTGCTGAAATTTAAATTTAGATTTAAATATATTGTGCTGAAATTCGCCACCTTGGAATTTCTATCTTGATTTTTTTCCCTTCTGGAGCAACACAGCATAAGTCTCATCATTATTCCGTGTATTATTCGAATATTGAAGACCAGCTACTAACCCACTCCTCTACTCTTCTCTTCTTTATACATCTATAAACATCTTAAAAGTTCTCCAGGATAGGGAAAAATACTCCAGACCGAGTCTGAACATCACAATCCAACAGAATAATACACTCCCTTGATCTGGCCATTGTTATTATAATGTAAGATTTCATGAAAATGAAGGTTTTCATACAGCTAGTTTCAGAGTTAGGAAGATCTGTGTTTAACCCTCACTTTTGACTTTGGTTGTGTAACCCTGGGTAAGTCACAACCTCTTAGGACTCTTAGCAATTATCTAAGACTAGAAATTGCAGAATAGTATCTGCCTTGGTGGAGTTCCCACTCACTGAGAGTTCCCTACAGTGTAGTGATAGGGCCTACCCCAGTTAAGTCACAAGTTGGAAGTCTTCCCAACTCTTTCCTCCTTCCTCAAATATTGTGCTAATACCCAGGACACCTGAATTTTAGCTCAATATTCTTTCCATTGAACCATAAAACCATGGAAAAGAGCTCTCAGAGCTGAGCTTGGTGGATCATGCCTTTGGTCCCTGCTGCTGGTTGATCACTTAAGCTGGGGACATGAGCAGGACTAGAGATGATTTGGTGTCCGTATGAAGTGTGTCACCAACACGGTAAACCACTAGAATGAAGAGCCACTAGGAAGTCTAAAAAGGGGCAAACTTGTCCATGTTGGAAAAAAGAGAGAAGATTAAATTTCCTTGGCAGGGAGATCAGCATTAGGATCAGGTCCCTGAATGAACACTATACTTCCAGTTTGGAAGAAAGAAGGAAAAGAAAGAAAGAAAGAAAGAAAGAAAGAAAGAAAGAAAGAAAGAAA
>NW_020949613.1:1929567-2008872 GCF_900497805.2 Vombatus ursinus
AAAGAAAGAAAGAAAGAAAGAAAGAAAGAAAGAAAGAAAGAAAGAAAGAAAGAAAGAAAGAAAGAAAGAAAGAAAGAAAGAAAGAAAGAAAGAAGGGAAGGAGGGAAGAAGGGAAGGAGGGAAGGAAGGAAGAGAGAAAGAGAGCAAGGGAGAAAGGAAAGAAGAAAGAGAGAGGAAGGAAGAAAGGAAAGGAGAAGAAGAGAGATAAGGGAAAGGAACAGAGTTAGTCAATCAGCTCTTCAGTTACCAGAAACATGAACATTGAAGGTGATGAAAGGTATTTGTAGCTAATCTAAAATTAAAGGGAATTTTCTAAAGTGAACAGGAAATCATTAAAAATTGCTAGCTACAAATAAAGCAGCAGGGAAGACATTTAATGAAGAATTATCTATAATGGAAGAGGTCCTTTTGAAATGTCCAGATAGAGACAAAGATAATTTTAAGGTGTAGCTAGTTGAAACTTAGCCCTTGATGATTATTTGCTAAATAGAATGAAAGAATATTTCCACCCACAAGGCCATAACCCCATTTGGAATGCTGCTTTATCACCACTTAGATACTTGAAAATAGCATTCAATGGAATATGGGGATTTTCCATAAATTTATATAGTCACTGGGATAAAGTTATATGTATGGACCATGTACATGATTAAGGTATTTGAGTGAGTGATTCAAATAGTTTGCTTTAAGGATTGCAAGGTCCAGGATGAAGCTTGGCAAATTATAGCTTACAGTCTATTGAGGGGATGCAGAAGACCTTTACAAGCTGTTCAGGGTATGGAGATAAAAGGGTGAGAAACAAAATGTTCAATGAATATATTTAGCATGAGAGGAAATTTGATTTGCAACAATAGACCATATTTACTGACATTTTCCCTGAAAGTTTTGCTCTAAAATTGTGTAGGGGGAAGGAAATAGATAATGCAAATATTTTGGCTTAGAGCAAAAATGACTAAGCTGAGCATGAGAGTGTTATTATGTGCAGAACTGTTTATAGGCAGAGAGTCAGAAAGTAAGGTAGAGAAGGTATAGGAAGTCCTCTAAAGGTGGTGCCTATCTATCTAGTTAGTTGCAATGATTAATCTTTACTCTGGGGATTAGATGACCAAACATATTTTTCTTCTTTTGCTCAGGGGTGGGGGTGGATGGATGGGGGGCTGCAGGTGTGACATGTTGAATATATTGTTAGTCATTTTGCCAATTGTTTTTGCTTAACTATTAGAAGGAAGGGGGGTGGGGAGGCAATAACAAGTGGTAATGTAAAAAAAAAACCCTAAAAGAACTAATAACACTTTTTTTTAAAGCAAGTGTTTACATTTTAGTTTTCCTTTTCATAAACATCAGGTTTGAAATTTAAACATTTTTGGTCCATGGGAAAAAGGAGACAAGTTTTCACTTTGGCTCATTGCTCCAGTTTCTTCCCACCAAAAAAACTAACCTGCTCAGTGGTCATTCCCATAGCTCACGGTTAGCTAAATTTGAAGTCAATAAACCAGGCGTGAGGCAGTAGACATTTATGATAAAAGAGAAGGAGAAGGAGGTTAAGGATGAGGTCACAAATTCAAAGACTAGGAGGAAGATGAAGTAAAAGCAAAGAAGGAGGATGAGGAGGACAAGGATGAGGAAAGGAAGGGGAAGAAGGAGGAAGAAAGAAATCTAGGTGCAGAAGATTTCTGTTCATTCTCTCTTTCCCACATCTCAGCCAGTTGTAAGCAGTTTGCTTTTCTTTTAATTTAATCCTTTGTACAGACTTTTTGCAAAAAGTGTTGCTGATGAAAGAGTTGAGTATACTGAAAAATGTTATGCAAGCTCCTTATGTAAGGACTTACAGGTAATCTCTCTAGAAACTGATATTCTTAAAACCTCCCAAGGATATCCTGCTGATGGCTGAAAGTGTGGTTTTAGTTTAGGGGCAAAAATGATGGCAATGGTAGAACTAATTTTTGTTTCTCTTTAAAATTAGGAAAAGGTACTATGTGGCAAAGGAAGATAATCCACAAACAAATATACTGTGAATGAAAGTTTAGCTACAATTCTTAGTTGATGTATTTGGAGAGAGCATGCATGGTACAGTGGAAGGACTGTAGCTCTGGAGTCTAAGGACCTGGGTTTGAATCCCGCTTGTCATCTGTGCAACCCTGTGCAAGTCACTTAACCTTTTTGAGTCTCAGTTTCTTCATCTGCAAAATGAGTTGGACTACATGGCTTCTAAGATCCCTTCCAACTCTGAATCATATTACTTTTCATGTGGCAAAAGATACAACATTTCAAAGGAATAGGAAAGCGGTAGAATGTTGAAGGCTGGACCTACTGCCTTCTATTTTACTTTCTGAATGTGTCATCATTATAATAATCATTATTAATATTATAATAATAATTATTATATTATCTTTATTATATATTATTGAATCATCATTGTAATAAAACTGACATTTTCCATGGCACTTTAATGGTTACAAATGCTTTTCATACAGACTCTCATGTAAGCTTCTCCAAACCCTGAGAGGTAAGGACTTGCCAGACTATTAGATTTGCTCCTTTAGGTTCATTTTTCCAGTGGTTGCTTATTACCTTTCAGAATATTTCAGTCTTGATTGAGGCAGCATGGTGCAGTGGGTAAAATGCTGAATTTGGTCAACAAGACATGTGTTCAAATCATCTTCTCCCTTGACTTACTAGCTTTAGAACTTGGGCAAATCACTTGATCTCTTTTAAGCCTCAGTTTTGTCAACAATAAAATGAAAATTGATGACCTAAATCAGCTTCCAGTTCTACAATTATCCGATAATCAAAGATAAGAGTCGATTTCATCTTTTTAGAGCATTGTCTCTGGGCTAATTGTGCATAGTTTAAAAAGAGAAGAGAACCAGAAAGAAATAAGCATTTATACTACTTTCCTCAGTTTTCTCATCTGTAAAATGAGCTGGAGAAGGAAATGGCAAAGCACTTAAGTATCTTTGCCAAAAAAATCCCAAATGGGATCAGGAAGAGTAAGACACAACTGAAACAACTACAATAACAACAGCAGTAGCAGCAACACCAGCACCAGCAAAAGCAACTAACATTTGTATTAGAGCCTATTATATGCCAGGCACTGTACTAAATGTTTTTTTCTATAAATATTTCATTTGATTCTCATAACAGCCCTGCCAGGTAGGTATTATTAGTATCACTAATTTACAGTTGAAGAAATTGAGGCAAACAGAGATTAAGTGATTTGTCCACAGTCATTCTGCTAGTAAACAGCAACATTGTTTTGATAGAATAGTGAAAATCTTTCTATGAAATACACACACACACATACAGACCTTCACACACATACACAAAGGCACATGTGCACACACATTGTGTGTTTTGGAAACTCATAGGTGTTAAAAAGCAGGGAAAGAATCATGTAAGATTTACAATTGACTGTGAGACTTTCAAAATCTTGTAGAGTATCAAAACATACATTTTTTTTCTAATGGGTTGTAGATATCTATCATGACTTGAGTTGACTACTCCATGTTTATAAGATGATAATGAGTGTCTTCAATTAATACAGTACTTGACAAAATTCTAAAATGTTTCATGTATAAGTGACATCATTGCACTTTACAATAACTTCAGCAGCACCCTTCAGCATCTCTACTAAGAGATAAGAGGAATCTTGGGCAGATAGCAAAGTACTCAAGGACTGAATATCAAAAAAGAGACTGAATTGGGTGGGAATCAGCCTTAGCTCCATGGTTAGGGGAGGGAGTGGAGGTCAGGTTTGCTAAATCTGACTCTGCCTATGTCCTATGTCCACCCTATGTCCCTGGCTATCCTGCTTGCCTTCCTATCTCCTCATCAACCCATGTATAAAAGAATGTAAAATATGTTTAATATTCAGTTAAACCATATTTAGAAAATACTTGTAGATCTACAGATTAATAGCATTATAAGCATGGAGAAGGAAGACTTTATTTCCCCTATTAAGGGTCAATAAACTGAAGGTCATATCTATAAACATTACAGCCTAAACACCCTTCAAAAATGGTTTCTTTATACCTGCATAAGGTTCAAGACATGCCTTAGGAGACCATCTATTCAAAACCATAGATCATGAGCCTCCTTTTGCCTTTTTCTTTTACCAGACTGAATCAGAGGATGCATTAGTTCAAAGGAAAGGGCATCATATTAAGAGAAGGACAATGTAAATAATAAGGAAAATCCTCCCATGCACAAGTGGACATACACTTCTGCAGATCCTCATGCTATTGGCCTGAGGAGGAACACTTGGAAAGAACATATATAGTAAGGGAACATGTGGAAGCGAGAACACATGTAGTTTGTCTCAGCTGGGACGCTTTCCCACCTCAAATATCACTTGCCACTTTCCCATGGAGCTGTTGATGAATGTTGAAGTCATACGATAGGTTACTATCTCCCCAGAGCTATGAGTTGCTGGTGTCATTGACTGGGCTTTTTTTCTCTTCTGGTCTGCCACTTGCTAAAAGACTATTACAAGGACTTATATAGATACAGAATTCAGTTAGAAAAAACTCCATTTTTAATAGCAACTTGTTATCCATTGAATTTTAGCAGCTATGTGGACTCTTCCCCACCAAGAATCAAATCTTTGATGAAGGATCTGTGTGTAATTAGTCCATAGCCTCAGGGTTATTTTAGCTCACTTTTGAGACAGACCCAGCCACCCAACAGGAACTATTTAATAAGATATGTCTTTTGAGCTGCATTACTTCTGTTTCCGTCACCATTCCCTTAGTTCTATTTACTGATTGGATCAGACTAGGAAAATTACTTTCAACTCTCACTATCCCTATGGACACTAGCACTGGATTCATGCAAATTACCTTGGAGCATCACTTAACAAGTCTTCAGGGGCAAGAGATGTTGACTTTGCATTTAAAGCTCTTCATCACTTCATTCCAATCTACCTTCCTAGGTTTATTTTACCTTACTTCTCTTCATATACTCATTGATCCAGACAAACTGGCTTCCCTGTTGTTTTGAACACATACCATTCTATTTTCCAACTCCTTGTCCTTACATAAGCTGTCCCTTATGCTAGGGATGCATTCCCTCCTTAATTCTACCTCATAGAATCTCTTAAAAACTTAACCCAAATGCTTCTTTCTACATAAGGCCTTTCCAGATGACCCCTCCTCTAAGTACCTAGTGCTTCCCTCTACCATATATATACATTTTGTGTATACTTACAGTGGTTTGGGAATTCCTTGGGAAAAGTAATAATTTGATGTGGTTTGATTTTGTGATTGCTATGCTTACGTATGTGTGCTTTTATTAACACTAGACTAACTCAGAACATTTAACCTTGACCAGATGAAACTAGATTGAGCTGGTTTGCCCACCTTTAATTAGCTCGCTACCTATTGAGACCTGGGATTTTGTGTCATACACATTTCATTATTCTACTTTGTTGTGTTTTTAATTCTGCATTTTTAAAGAGTGGATATTACTCCAAGAAAACCTGAAAAAGTTGTAGCTTTTAAGGAGCACAATTCAATGACTATTACATGATGTTTTTGTCTTTTGTGCTCAGAGAGGACCAAAATGACATCACAATGTTAGGGTCAATGTATAGTATGTCCGACTGTGGCTAATCATACCAATATGAGCTAGGAAAGCTCTACCACAGGTCTGGGAAAATATTTCATATGATCATTTGTAGGGATATGTCTCTAAATTTGTACTTCTCATGCTTCTTTTGAACTACTGTAATTTTGCTTTGCTCATTAAGTACAATGCTTTCTTTGATGTGGTCACACCATGCTGGACAATCCTATGCCAGTATCTCCCATGTCTCACAATGGATATCAAAGGTCTTCAGAGAGACCTTACATGTATAACTATCATTAATGGTATAGAGAAATCATAAATTCCAAAGATCATACATTCAAGTCCACAGTGAAACAGGTTGTACTGAAGGACAAAGGAAATGGTGATAAAAAGCAAACAAGCAGAATGTCAAGGTCATAAACTATTGCTGTAAAATATCAAAATTAATTCTCAGAAAACAAAGACCTCTAGAAGGAGCTAGAAGTTTGAAGATTTTTTATCAATCCCTATACAATATACTATGGCTTCTTGAAGTTGGAAGAACAGTGAGGTGTTTTTATTTATTTATTTATTTATTTTTTACTCTTCTAACCATTTCTTTGAGGGAAAAAAAGATCTGAATACTAAAGATTTTTAAAAGGTAATTTTTACTTAGAAACTTACTTTTTGATTTAATTCTATACAAAAACCATTGTCAAAAATCAAAGTGCCTGTAAGATCTGAGTATCTTTTACTTCCAGTGGGCCTGGAAATCTCGTGCCCATTGAAGAAATGATGAACTCAGATATTGTCACTCAATTTTTAACACCTCCCCCTTTTATTGTAGTTTGCTCCTAGGGCTGGACCACAAAGTTAACCAAAAGCTTTTGCCTAATAGAGAAATGATAAATGGATATAAACAAGTAGCCATAAGAAAAAGTCTATATCGACACCCAAAATATTTTAAGTAGCACTTTTTATAATAGTAAAGAACAAAAAACAAAGTAGATAACCCTTGACTGAGAAATAGCTAAACAAATTGTGGTACATGAATTTAATGGAATATTATTGTCACATAAGAAACATGTTGTTTGTCCTTCAGTCTTGAAGAGGACCATGACATCAGGGAAGTGATGTCATGACATTCAAGTGAATTGGATTTAAGTGAGGGAGGGCTGAGCAAAGTCACCAGCCTCACCTTCTTCTCCACTGCCATCCTGCTACTACTCCTAATTAAGAAACATAAATAGAGAAAATAGAGAGAAAGACTTGCATGAACTGATGTAAAATGAAATAAGCAGAGCAAGGAAAACAAAAGACACAAAATCTTTAATAATGGAATTCAAAACAGCAACAAAACATCTGAATGATGCAAAATTATGAAGAATGAGCTTGGCCTCAAAGAAGAGATATGAGATGATACCTTCTCCAACTTCTCTGAAGAGACAGAGAGTCCACAGATGTGAAGCATTACATATAATGTCATATTTTTAATGTCTTGATTGGTTTTGCTGGATTTTAAGCATTTTTTTTTCTTTTATTTTAAAAACTTATCAGGAATGGCATTCTGGAAGGAGGGCTGGAAAAATGATTTGGAGAAAATCTAAAATATGTGAAAACAAAAGATATTAATAAAAGTATAAAAGAATTGCCTTCATGTCAAAGTCCATATATATCCTTCCTTCCAATATTGTGTCCCCTTTCTGACTTAAAGTCTGATGGAAAAAGCACTGGAATTGCAGTAAGAAAAGGGAAGGGAAAGAAGGAAGGGAAGAAAATAAGTATTTATATTAGCATCTACTTGGTGCTGGACACTATGCTAGAATTCCCTTTACCAATGTAGGTGGAAACTCCATCTTGACTTGATAGTAAGTCTTACAGAGTTGCCCAACACTCACAGAAGTAAAGTAACCTGACTATGGTTACATAAATAGTAAGTGTCAGAGATGGAATTTGAATGTAGGTCTTTCTGACTTCAAGTCCCGGGTTTTATCCTCTTTGCCATACTTTATGCCTTTTTTATGATATTGTTATCTTCCGAGTAACCTAGGTTTGGAGACTCATTTGATGTTTTTCTCACTCCAAATCCCATACCTCATTTGTCAATTCTTTCTTTACAGGTCTCTCACAACCATTTTTTTCTTTCTCTTCCCTTTGTCAACACCACAGTCTAGAACCTTATCAACTGTTGCCTGGACTGTTGCAATAATCTATTAACTGGTTATTTGCCATTATGTTCTCTCTAATCTAATTTGTTCTGACCACCAATGTAAGAGTAATCATTCAGAAACACCACTTTCATCATATCATTCCCTTGCTTAGATACATTAGAATGACTGTCAATCACCTAGAAGGAAAAACTCAAAATATTTAACTTGAAATTCAATGCAACTTGCCCAATCTTTCTCCTATCTACCTTTCCAGCCTTAGCTATGCACTCTTGCAAACATAACTTTCCATTTACATCTAGGTGTTTTTATTTGTCTTTGCTTTCTGTCTTAAGGAATGGCAGAATTATGAAAGGAAGGGGAGATAGAGATGGGGGATGGAGAACAAACCAGGTGGCAGAAGAACTAATGAGATAGCACTCATTTATCCTTGGTAGAACTTTTCAACTGTCCCACATGCTTACATGCCTTAGGGCTAATTTTCATGCCAGTTCTATTCTTTCTAAAAATGGAAAAAGCACAAACCATTGAATCACCTCCATCACTGTACACTTAGATTGAAGATAAATGGACATATTCATTATCATGGGAGGGGGGTGCAACTTGGCCAATATTTCAGAAATTAAAGGACACACACAGAAGTTTTCAAATTTCCTCCAGTAGATGAGGGCCATCTTAGACTCCATAAGGTGAATGTTTTCAGAGGATTTGTCCTTGGATCTCTTCTCTTCTCTTTTTAAACTCTCTTTTCTCTCTTGGCAATCTCCGCTCCCTTGGTTTTGAACATCACATCTATGAACATGATTTCCACATAGCAATTTTTTCCTCTGTTCTTTAACCGATTTTCTATTTTAGTTCCCACAGAGGATGTTTCAAAAGTTCTCTCCCTTCACGTCACTATTCCCTGAACCCTTTGACATGAAGATCTCATCTCATATTTTACTGAGTAAATAGAGACTATTTGCTGAGCTTCCCATTTTCTACATATCAAAATCCCTTGGCATTATGTCCTATTCTTTCCTCCCTCACCTGAGAGTGAGGAAGAGATACATCTTCTACCTGCCCAGATCAACCCTTCTACAAGTATTCGATCTAGGGAAATGCTGGAAATAACTTGTATAGGCCTGCAAGAGCTGATTGCTAAATTTCCAGTGAGAGCATTTACACCTTGGAAATAAGCAACCTCTATCGATCAGGGCTTGACTTATTGCTTTGTTGATTATATAGAGGTGAGAAAATGTTAATAATTCAGATTAAACTTTAAAGTGTGTTGTGAGTACATTTTTTCCCCAAAGAGCTGACTATTAAACATTTACCTACACACTGCTACCTTGATCCCATTTTCTCCAATCTTCTCCAGCATTTTGTCCCCACTATCATCCACCCCCTTCTCCTAATCTTCAATGTTTCCTTATACCTACTACTTACAAATGCAATCAAGTTTCTCATTAAAACAAACAAAAAAACCCCTCACTTGACCTACTGTCCCTTTGAGCTATCAGCTTATATTTCTCCTCTTTTTTTTTTGCAGATAAATTCTTAGAAAAAACTGTCTATACTTATTGCTTCCACTCCTTCACCTCTCACTCACACCTCATCCATTTACAACCTTGTTTCTGGCTTCATCACTCAACTGAAACTGCTGTCTTCAAAGTTATCAATACTTCCTTAATTTTCAAGTCTGATGGCCTTTTCTTAGTCCTCATCCTTCTCAACTTCTTGCAACATTTAACACAATTAACTGTTCCCTCCTCCCAAATACTCTATCCATTTTGTATTTTTATGACGTTGCTCTCTTGGTTCTCCTACTACCTGTCTGACCATTCCTTACCAGTCTCCTTTGCTAGATCATTGTCCATATCACGCCCCTGATAGTGTATATTACCTAAAGCTCTATCCTGGGTCCACTTCTAAACATATTCACTCTTCCTGCCTTGGTGATCTCATCAGCTCTCTTGGATTTAATTATCCTCTCTGTAGATAACTCCCAATTCTATATATCCAGATCTAGTCTCTCTCCTGAGCTCCTCATGTCTCTCCAATTGCCTATTGGACATTTCAAAATAGATGTCCCAAAGACACCTCAAACCCAACATATCCAAAATAGAACTCATTATTCTCACACACCACTTTCCCTCTTTGGCCCACTCTTTTGAACTTTCTTATTTCTGTCCAGTTCACCAACATCCCTCCCCCAGGTTCACAATGTCAGCATTACCTTTACCTCCTCATTTTCCTTTACTTCACTTGTCTAATCAGTTTGTTCTACACATTTCTCACATCTATCCCTTTCTCTCTATTCATATCACACCACCTTAATTTAAGCCCTCTTATCAGCTCTTAGATGGATTGTTGTAATAAATGCCCAAATGGCTTCTTTGCCTCAAAACACTCTCTAATTAAATCTATCGTCCACATAATAGCCAAAATGATTTTCTTAAAGTATAGGTCTGACATTGTCACTCCCCTACTCAATAAACTCCAATAACACCCTAGTGCTTCAAAGAACAAAAAACACACTCTTCTTTTTGTCTTTAAAAGTCCTTTAAAATATGGCTCTTATCTACTTTTCAGCCTTATTAAATATTACTCCATGTATAATATGCATATATATATATGTATATATTTCATGTACTCTACAATTAACCCATGGAGCCTTTTCCTTTTCCTCATGCATGACATTTTATTTCCCAGTTTTGCACAGGCTGTTTGTACCACATGCCTGGAATGCACTCTTTCCTCATCTCCACCTCTTAGCATTCCTTTCTTCCTTCAAAACTCAGCTTAAGCATCACCTTCTACATGAAGCTTTTCCTAATCTCCCCAGTTCTTTGTGTACTCCCATCCAAATATCTTGTATTTATTTTGTAGATATTTTGTATGTTGTTTCCCCCAATAGAATATTAACTCCTTGAGGACAAGTGCTATTTCATTTTTATCTTTGATTCCCAGACTACAGTGATTGGCACATATCAAGTACTTCATAAATGCTTAATGATTGATCAATTCATGTGTGACCTTGCACAAATCATTTAATCTACCTGGGCCTCAGTTTCCTCATCTATATAATGAGAGATTTGGACTAGATGAGCTCTAAGTTTCCTTCCATTTCTAAGGCTTTATGTGATCTTGTTGTATTACTATCTCCATCCTTCATTCCCTCCTTTCTATTCCTTCTGCTATCACCTTTGTATAGGTTAGCATTATCACCTGCCTGACCTATTATAAAATTATTCTATAATATTTTCCTGTTTTCACTCTCTACTGCTTCTGGTTCATACTTCATACTATCTCCAGATTGATGCCTCTTAGCCATGGATCTAGTCATATCACTTTTCTGCTGAAAAATCTTTAGTGCCTTTCTGTTATTTACTGAAGCAAATTCACTCCCATGTCTTTTCTGACTCTAAATCTATGATCTTTCCACCACGCCATATTCAGATGTTTCTGTCATCAGTTATGTTATAGCTATTTGTATATGTGCAACATTATTCTATTAGACTGTAAACAATGTGGGTATGGACCATGGCATAGTTAAACTGGGTAACTCTTTCAGTATAATGTTCTAATGAATGCTGGTCAAATTGAATTTAATTAGCTTATATTTCTAGGTTCAGTGCTAGAATTCGGGTGAGTCAAAGCAGTCAGATTTTTTTCATTCTTTCTTCTTTTGCCTATTTTCTACCCCATTTCCTTCTCTTTCTCTTTATGTAAGAATGGAGTTGGACATGTGTGTGTGTGTGTGTGTGTGTGTGTGTGTGAGAGAGAGAGAGAGAGAGAGAGACAGACAGACAGACAGACAGAGAGATAGAGAGAGAGATTATTTTACTTTTTAAATTTCATTGAAAAAATGAGAAATAGACCTATTTGAACCTCGCTTTGTTTATAGTGATTAAGGAGCAATTTGTAACCAATAAAGGTGAAATAACTGTAAGGTACTGTCTCTTTTTAATATAGACATTTTATTTGCTGAAAGGGTCAGGAAAAGGACATTTGTGTAAGGAAAACACATAGAAAGACAGTTTGAAGAAACACAGTTGTAAGGACTTGAGATAAACTAGCATTTCAGATAAAAAGTACTAAGAGAATCTGTCTAAAAAGCAGCTCTGAGTCAAAACACCCTGACTGATGGTAGAGATAGTTTGTTTTTTCCCCAGTAGCTAATTTGAATTTGAGTGTTTTTAGGATTTTGGAATTTATTGTTTATACATTTTGCATCAAAGAACTGTTGGACCGGTCAATATTTGCCATGTTAGAACTTAAGTGGTATAATTTTAAAATAAGCATTTATTAATTTATTTAATATGATATAAAACCAATTACATGTTAAGTTGAATAACATATTTTAGATGAAAAATAACCATTTTTTCCAAAACAAAAATTTAGCGAGAAGAATGGTACTGCTTTACATATTTTTCCAAATCTCTGGCTTAAGAAAAGACAATTGGATTCTCATTTCTGCTTTGGCATTCAATCTGTTATTTTGGTTGCAGTACATAAAGAAAATCCAGCTTTACGTAGACATGTAGTTAGAGAAGGTAATAGAATTTTTATAGAAATATAACATTTTGGTACCATTTCAAAGATAGTTTTGACCTTGTACACCCTTTAAAAGTCTCTGAGATCCCTAGGGGTCAGTGAACCACAGTTGGAGAATGACTGCCTTAGAGGTTTGACTATATTTCCCTCTACTGCCTTCTCTGGATAGAAAGAGAGAAACTCTTCATATTCTAAAGTCCAGGCCTCCATAGCTCTGTAGATTCTAGGCTTGTCACTGAAAAAATGTAATGTCAATGTTTTGCTAAATGAGCTTAATACTGCTTACATATCTCAAGACTAGTAGAGAAGCAGCTTTCTCTAAAAGGAGAGTGGAGAGGCTCAGAAAAGGAAGGTTTTTTCTTGGAAGGTGATACTTGGTATAGATTATTCTTTAAAGAGACCATGGTCATCAAGACCCATAGTCCAGAGTTACCCTGGGCACATGGGTTTCTCCACTCATATGCCTCTCTAATACATTTCTTTAAGTTTGTACCCCCTCTTTCTATCATGGATGACCCATTGCTGGGAGAGTATGATCCAGGTTAATGGCTAAATTGTTGTGTTTTCATTGTTTTTATTCTTGCTTTCTATTGACTAATTGTTATGTTATGATTATTCTTGCTTTTGTCTTGGTTAGTAAATACATAATGGTTAAAAATTAATGGTATTGTGACTGGTTTTGTAGGTGGGAAGCATACTAGTAGGGATTCAAGATCTGTAGTGGTAAGTAGGAGCAATGTATGCCCCACACCAGGTCTATCCCACTCTTTAAGAGTGAGTTGTAGCCACCTGGTGGCTGTGGCCATGTCCTCCCTTCCACCAACCCCCAGAAAATCTCACTAGATCTAGCATCGTGCATGCAAGTTGGGGCAAGTGAGTCAGATGAGAGAGAGAGACAGAGAGAGAGAGAGACAGAGAGACAGAGAGAGAGACAGAGAGAGAGAGAGAGAGAGAGAGAGGCGCATGGGTGTCATTTCATAAGGAAACACTTTTCTATCTGTGCTAAATACTTTAATGATATTTGACATATCTAAACATGTTGTACTATTTCATGGGTTGCCAAGTTGGTTGTCTTACCTTGGCTATAGTATATTACCAACAGGCAATGGCATGGAAGATAATAAATCACATGTATACTGAGGTATAATGGCTCCTTCCTTCCATGATCCCTCAGGTCCTCTTACTAGCAGATAAAAGCTATACTTCCCAGTAGTCTTTGATGTTGGTACAGAGTTACACGTTGAAGAATTTAGAAGCTCACCAGTAGGTCTGTGGATCATCTGCTGAAAATTTATGGAAAGATATACTTGGATAAGAAGTTATGGAGTGGTCAAAAATCTGCATTAGAAACATATTTAGGGTAGAACACTGACAAAGTTGAGAATTTCCAGAGGATAACAACCAGGGTGATGAAGGGCCTTAAGATCCGGTCATATGAGGATCAGCTAAGAGAAATGGGAATGTGGATCCTGGAAGAGAGAAGACTTGGGGATGGGGGGATATATGATAACTGCCTTCCCTTATTTGAAGGGCTATCACACAGAAGAAGGATTGTACTTGCTCTATGTATTCCCATGGAATAGAGTGGATGTATGGAAGGGGTATATTTAAGTTTAATGTCAGGAGAAATTTCCTACCCATTAGAACTATTCAGAACTAGAACAGGGAGGGGTAGTCAGTTTCCCTTTCGTTAAGGTCTTTTAATAAAGGTTGGCTGTCCACTTGTCTGGCTGAATTACAAAACATGTCAACATTCTTGGTTCACTACCAGAAAGCTTTAGTTGGTAGATAAAGAAAATCCAAAGTAACAGGGTTCTCCTATGCCTTCCAAGAGAGCTGAGGAGGGTAATTTCACAATTTTAATACAATTTTAAGAAAAAGGTAAACACTGTCTATAGAAGATAAATTCCATCTCAGATGAAAAACATCTAACTAACTAATTTAAAGGTTTAAAATACAGAAGGTAGGGCTTAGGTAAAATGTAAAGAAATACATGCCATCCCCAAAATTGGTTATTAAACACCTCAAACTAGATGTCCCATAGACCTCTTTTTTCTTTTCTTTCACTAAACATTCTAATTTATCATTTATTTATTTTAAATGTTCTTTTCTTTTTAAATTTTGAGTTCTAAAGTCTGTCCCTACCTCCTACGCTTCCCCTACCCACAGAGAAGGCAAGCAATATGATATCAATTATACATGTGAAATCACTCAAAGTATGATTAGCCATATTTTTTGGTAAATTTAAAAAAATTTAAACTTAAGTACAAAAAAAGAAAAGAAAAAAGAAACAAACTTAAATCCTAAAATTTAAATACAGAAAAAGAAAAAAATTGTCATGTGCACAGCAGAACATAAGAGAGGATTCAAAATATAAAAATAAATTTCCATTATAAGAAAGCCTATGTAATGAATACTACACACTGTGTTCAGACCTGTCCATCTTTTCTTTACTTCTTTGTAGGTTTTATTTTGTTCTCTGTTGTACACTTTTTACTTTGTTCTTTTTTTCCCTTTCCTCTCCCCTACACCTTCCCCAAGAAGGCTACAACTAAGTGCATACACACACATGTATATATACACATTCATATATGTATATATATATATATATACACACAATACATATACATATATACACACATATAGTCACAAACATATATACATAGATATAGAGACACATACACACTTACATACACGTGTATCTATCTATAATCATACATATATACACATATACATTCATATGCATCTATGTAAGATCATACTACACTTGTTTGTGCTCTGTTTCTCTAATGGTGGATAACATCTTCCTTCATAAGTACATGTCTTTACATATTTTTCCAAATCCACCAACTCATCATTTCCTACACTGCAGCCATATTCCAACCTTATACTGTCTAGTTATTTTAAATAGTCTAAAACAATATTGATTAATATGGTTGACAGATAGTGCAGTTCCCCTATTTTTTCTTTTGATCAAATCAATTTTAGCTTTAATTTTGTCTGAGATCATGATTAGTACCCCTGCTCTTTTTCCCCTAATAAATTCTACTCCTGATCTTTATTTTATGTTTGTATCTCTTTTTCTTATTCCTTTTAACTACTCTACTTCTACCCGCTACCTTGACCCCCACTAATTAATCTAGCCCCCTCCAAAGTTCCCTCCCTTATTCTCTCCCTCTATTCTTCCCCCTTCCCCTCTTGTTTTTATCTGAATTTAGAAGACTTTCTATAGCCTTCCATATATATGTATATATATATATGTGTGTGTATATATAATTTCCCTCAATATCCCATTCCCATTAATATAGACACCCTTCTTTACCCCTCCTCATCTTATTCCCTCACCCTTTTATTTCTTTATAAATTTACAAGACTTTTATTGCCTTCTAAATATATATATATATATACATATATATAGTTATCTCTTTAACCTATATCTAATGTGAGTAGGGTTCCCTCTAAAAATCCTGTCCCCCTCTCAATCCCATTAGCTTTTTATTTCTTTCTGAATTTAGAAGACTTTCATACCATTTTAGACACATACGTATTGTTCCCTCTTTCACCCATTGCTGATGAGAGTAGGGTTCTAGAACTACCAACTCTTTTCCTCCATCTAATTCCTCAGTTCTTCCTCTTGCACCTCAGTTGTATAAGATAATTACTTTTTTTACCTTTTCCTATACAGTATTACTTTTTAGAATCACATCATACTCAGTTCTACCCTAGTCTTTTCTTTTTAACTACCCCATTACCAATTACAGTCTTAGATATACAGTTTACATTTCCTCATATAAAAAGTAAACAGTCTATCCTTATTGAATCCCTTGTAATTAGTCTTTGATGTTTACCTTATATTTCTCTTGGATCTTGTATGTCAAATTTTCTATTAAATTCAGGTCTTTTTGCAATAAAATCCTGAAAGTCTGGCAATTCATTTTTTTTTGTTCAAGATTTTGATTAACTTTGTTGGGTATGATATTTTTGGCTGCAACCCCAGTTCTTTTGCTCTTTGATATACAGTGTTCTAAGAACTGTGGTGTTTTAGTGTAGCCGCTGCTAGGTCTTGCGTGATTCTAATTGTGGCTCTGCCATATTTCAATTTTTTTTCTTGTTTCTCATAATATTTTCTCCTTGAGCTGGAGGTTTTGGAATTTAACTATGATATTCCTGTAGGTTTTCTTCCTAGGATCTCTTTCAGGTGGTGATCAGTGTATTTTTTCTATTTCTACTTTCCTCTTTTGTCCTAATACTTCAGGACAATTTTCTTTAATTATTTCTTGTATTGTATCAAAATTCTATTTTTTTTGATCATAGCTTTCAAATAGTCAGATTATTCTTATGTTTTATCTTCTTGATCTGTTTTTTAGATCAGTTGTTTTTCTTATGAGATGTTTCACATTCTCTTCTATTTTTTTTCATTCTTCATATTTTGTTTTATTATTTCTTTGCCTCTTATGGCTTCACAGGCTTCCCCTCACCCAGTTCTAATTTTCAAGTAGTCATTTTTTCCCCTTAAGATTCTGGATCTCCTTTTCTGGTTGGTTAACTTTCTTGATTTTCTTGGATTGTTCTTTTTTTAAAAAAAAATTTTTCCTAATCTCTCTCATTTGATTTTTAAAGTCTTTTAAAAATTCTTCTATGAATTCTTTTTGGGCAGGTGACCATTTGACATTATTCTTTGGGGTAGTAGAGGCTTTTTTTTTGCTTCAATATCCTCCTCTGAAGATGAACTCCAGTCTTCTTTATTCCCATAGTAACTTTCTATGGTTGGGTTCTTTCTCCTTTGCCTGTTCATTTTTTTTAAATAGCAACTTGTTCTAATTACCCACAATCCTGGGGTATGGAGGATGGTGCCTCTGGCCTCAAGTTTTCCTTCAGTTCTCCCTTCTGGCTTGGAACTGAAACCAAGGACTCTGCCCTCCTGTATGTGTCCACAGCCAGTGAAGTCCCCATGCCACTGCTTCTGCACTCATTAGTCATGTGCTGGTTCCCTCTTGCCCAGGGCCAAGTTTTGGCAGCATAGCTGGGTCTGGCATCCTTTATCAGTAGAGGTTTCCTCAAACTACCTCTGCTTAGATGCCTGACTCCCCACACTGTTTGTGAAGTGAAAATTCCTGTGGCTGGGAATGAGGCTACATCCCAACCCAGATAACATCAGGGCTCACTGCTTGCTGTTTCAGTGGAACTAGACTGGAGATGTTTACACTTCACAGCAACCAAACCTCAGTCCTGGGATTTTTATTTGTTCTCCAGTTGTCCCAGGAGGACTACTGTTTTGCCTCAACTTTGGTTTTTTTTTTTTTTTTTTTTGGGCAATTGGGGTTAAGTGACTTGCTCAGGGCCACACAGCTAGTAACGGTCAAGTGTTTGGTCTGAGGCCATATTTGAACTCAGGTCCTCCTGACTTCAAGGCCAGTGCTCTGTCCACTGCGCCACCTAGCTGCCCCTACTTTGTTTATTTTTACTGCTCTATACTCTCTCTGAGGTGCCATTTTGTCTTGTTTGTTGGGGAAATCTGGAGAGTTTAGAATTTTCTGACCCACTCCACTATCTTCTCAGAATCTTCTCTGTAGCCATATGTATTTTTTAAAAGAAAGAAAAATAAAGAAAGTGAGAAAATTACTCTTCAATTTTCACTGAGTTTAGCATTTCTCTCTAGAGTTTTTTTCTAGAACATTTTTTTCCATCAGGAGTCCTTTGGAATTCTCTTGGATTGTTATATTGATTAGAGAAGTCAAGTCTTTCATAGTTGATCATTATTTCAGTATTGTTGTTACTGTGCACAATGATCTCCCAGTTCTTATCACTTTACTTGGCATCAGTTCATACAGATCTTGCCATGATTTTCTGAAACCACCTCTCCTCTCATCATTTCTTCTAGCACTACAGTTAATATATGCCATAGCTTGTTTAGCTGATCCCCAATTGATGAGCATCTCCTTGATTTCCAATTCTTTGCCACCACAAAAAGAGCTGCTATAAATATTTTTGTACATATAGGTCATTTTTCTTTTCCTTTGTGGTAAAGATCTAATAATGTTATTGCTATGTCAAGGAATTTGCAATTTTGTAGCCCTTTGGGCATAGTTCAAAATTGCTTTACAGAATGGTTAAACTAGTTAACCACTCCACCAGCAGTTCATTAGTGTACCTATTTTTCCCTCATTCCCTCCAGTATTTGTTATTTCTGATAGGTGTGAGGTGGTACCTCAGAGTTGTTTTAATTTACCTTTCTCCAAACAATAGAGCATTTTTTCATATGACTATTGATAGCTTTGATTTCTTCTTCTGAAAACTGCCTGTTTATATCCTTTTATGCCATGTGTCAATTAGGAAATGTCTTTTATTTTTATAAATTTGACTCAATTTTGTACTCAGTATATATTTGAGAAATGAGGACTTTATCAGAGAGACTTGCTGTAAAAGTTTTTGATATCGCGTCATTGTCTATGGTACTTTTTAGAATATTGTAGCTTCTCTGATTATCTCTTTTAATTAGGTCTATTTTTGCTTTAGCTTTGTCTGAGATCATGATTGCTACCCCTGCCTTATTTTTTTTAACTTCACCTGAAGTATATTTGATTCTGCTCCAGCAGTTCATTTTAACTCTGTGTGTGTTTTTCTGTTTTAAGTTTTTCTCTTGTAAATAACATAATGTTAGATTCTGGTTTCTACCTCACTTTGCTCTCTGCTTCTAATTTATGGGTGAGTTCATCTCACTCACATTCACAGCTATAATTTCTCACTGTGTATTTCTCTCCATCCTGTTTTCTCTATTTCTTCTTCTCTCTTTTTATTCTGGCCCTCCTCAACAGTCTATTTTACTTCCAATCACTGCCTCCCTTAATCTACTTCCCCTTTTGTCATCCCCAGCTCCCTTTCTCTTATCCTCTTCTCTGCCTATTTCCCTACTGGGTAAGATAGATTTCTATAGTATATATATTCTTCCCTCTTTGAACAAGTTCCAATGAGAGTGAAGTTCAAGCATTGTCTACCCCTCCATTTATTCCTTCATTATAAAAGCTCTTCCTTGTGTGCCTCTTTTATGTGAGAAAATTTGTTCCATTTCATCTCTCCCTTCCCCCTTTCTCTTTCTCACTCCTTTTTTTGGGAGATCATTCCAATACAATCTACTCACACCCATGCTCTCTGTCTATGTAAACTCCTTTTAACTGCCCTAATAATGATAAAGTTCTTAGAAGTTACATGTATCATCTTCCCATAAAGGAATGTAAATAATTTAACTTATTGGGTCTCTTTCATGTTTGCCTTTTCAAAATTCTCTTGAGTCTTGTGATTGAATGTCAGATTTGGTCTGGTCTTTTCATCAGGGATATTTGACAGCCCTTTATCTTATTAGATATCTTTTTTTTTTTCCCGAAGGATTGCACTCAGTGTTTTTGGGTAAGTTATTCTTGGTTGTAATCCTACCTCCTTTACCTTCCAGAATATCATATTCTAAGCTCTTTGCTCCTTTAATGTGGAAGCTGTTAAATCTTGTGTGATATTAACTGTGGTTCCATGATATCTGAGTTGTTTCTTTCTGGCTGCTTGTAATATCTTCTCCTTCACTTGGGAGCTCCAGAATTTGGCTATAATATTCCTGAGAGTTTTCATTTTGGGATCTCTTTCAGGAGTTCATCAGTGGATTCTTTCAATTTCCATTTTACCCTTTGTATCTAAGATATCAGGGCAGTTTTCCTTGATAACTTCTTGAAATGTGATGTCTAGGTTCTTTCTTTGATCATGACTTTCAGGTAGTCCAATAATTCTCAAGTTATCTCTCCTCAATCTATTTTCCAGGTCAGTTTTTTCTCCCCAGTGAGATATTTCACATTCTCTTCATTTCCCCCCATTCTTTTGACTTTGTTTCTTGATGTCTCATGGTGTCACTAGTTTCCACATGCCAATTCTAATTTTTAAGGAATTATTTTCTTTAGCGAGCTTTTGTATCTCCTTTTACATTTGGCCAATTTTGTTGTTCAAGGAGTGCTTTTCTGCAGTGGATTTTTGTGCCTCTTTTTTTACCATTTAGGCAATTCTTTTTTTTTGAAGGGTTTTTTTTTCTTCAGTATTTTTTGGTGCCTCTTTTACCAAGCTGTTAATTCTCTTTTCATAATTTTCTTACATCACTCTAATTTCTTTTCCCAATTTTTCCTCTTCCACTCATAGTTCTTTCTTTAACTTTTCCAGGAATTCTTGTTGGATTTGGGTCCACTTAGCATTTTTCTTTGAGGCTTGTTTTGATGTGGTTGTTTTCACATTGTTTCTTCATCTGAGTTTACATCTTGGTCTTCCTATACACTATAGTAACTTTTCATAGTTAGTTGTTGTTGTTTGCTCATTTCCAGCCTTTTTCTTGATTTTGAGCTTTATGTTAAAGTTGGGCTCTGCTCCCATGGGGTTGATGAGGCCCTGTCCCAAGCTACAAGCTTTTTCTTGGTGTTGTTTTCAGATTTAGTTCTGAGGTCCTGCAAGTTTTTGGTGTTTCCAAGTTTATGTGATCCTGGGAGAGGTATGATCACTGCTTTCTTAATCTGCATTCTATTCTTTATCTTGGAAGGGCCTTTGCTGCCTTACAACTGCAAGTACTAGTTCTCCTCTTTGCTTTGGAATTGTGGCCAGGGCCCCTGCTCCTGACAGACCAGCAGCACTCCTCTCTGCCCTGGAACTATGACCCAGAACTGCATATGTGCAATAGAGTTGCCAAATCAGTGCCAGCTGTACCCAGTGCCAGCAAAGGGTCCCTGTAATCTCTTTCTGACCAGTTGTCTGATCCTTTTACTGTCTCTGGGTAAAGAATTTCCCAAGCTGCTGCTGCTGCAGTCATTTGCCTTTGCTGTGTGTGAGCTCTATATATTTCTCTTTATATTTTAGAAATGAGGCCTTTATCAGAGATACTGGTTGTAAAAATTGTTTCTCAGCTTTCTGCTTCCCTTCTAATCTTGGTTGAATTGATTTTGTGCAAAAAACTTTTCAATTCAATGTAATAAAAATTATCCATTTTGCATTTCATAATGTTCTCTATCTCTTGTTTGGTCATAAATTCTTCCATTCTCTATAAATTTGACAGGTAAACTATTCCTTGCTCTCCCTGTTTGCTTATAGTATCAGATTTTATATCTAAATTTTGTGCCCATTTTGACTTTATTTTGGTATACAGTGTAAGATGTTGGTCTATGTATAGTTTCTGTCATGCTATTTTCCAGTTTTCCCAACAGTTTTTGTCAAATAATGAGTTCTTATCCCAGAAGCTGGAGTCTTTGGGCTTATCAAACAGTAAATTACTATAGTCATTGGCTGCTGTGTCTTGTGTTCCTAACCTATTTCACTGATCCACCACTCTATTTCTTAGCCAGTACCAAGTAGTTTTGATGATTGTTGTTTCATAATGCAATTTAAGATCTGGGATGGCTAGGCCACCTTCTCTTGCATTTCTTTTCATTAATTCCCTTGATATTCTGGACCATTTGTTTTTCCAGATGAACTTTGTTATTATTTTTTCCAGCTGTATAATCTAGGTGTTATTCTTGACACTCACTCTCTTTAACTTCCAACAAGTTGTTAAGTCCTATTATTTCTACTTTTATGTCACTTCTCATATTTGCCTTCTTCTCTCCTCTGACACTGCCACCACCCTCGTGCAAGCCTCATCACCTTATGCCTGAACTGTTGCACTAGCCTGTTGGTTGAACTCCCTGCCTCAAATCACTCTTTCACTCCAGTTCATAAAATCATTGGTAAGCCTCTTGCTAAAGAGAAAGTCTAACCATGTCATCCCCTTCTTTAATCAACTCCAGTGGCTCCCTGTTACTTCTAAGATCAAATACAAAATCCTCGGGCTTTTAAAAGCCTTCATAACCTGACTTCTTCCTACTTTTCTAGTCTTCTTATGTCTTACCTTCCTTCATGTACTCTTCAATCCAAAGAAACTGGCCTCCTTTTTTTCTTTTCTGTAGCACTCCATCTCTGAATTCTGAGCATTTTTGCTCAGAATTATGGCTGTCCCCCATACTTAAAAGTTTTTTCCCACTTCATCTCCATCTACTCATCTCTTTGACTTCCTTCAAGTCTTAGTTCAAGTCTTACTTTCTGCCTTTTCCAGTCCACCTTAATTTTGGCAATTTCCTTCCTTCTGAGACTACCACCAATTTATCATATATATGTTTGTATGTATATGTGTACATATGTGCATATATACATATATATGCATGTGTATATTCACACATACATATATAGACACACACATGCACACACACATATATGTATATATATAAAGTTTGTACATATTGTTTGCACACTGTCTCCTTCATTAGACTATGAACTCTTTGAGAGCAGGGACTATTTTTTTAACCTTTCTTTGTATTCCTAATGCTTAGCATAATGCCTGGTACATAGTAGTGCTTAATAAGAGCTAGTTGACTTGCCTTGACTGTTTGTTGACTTTTGAAGGAGTTTACAAAATATTTTCATGTGGATATTCTCACCTCACAGTGCTACATGGATCAAATTAGAATCTATGAAAATGCTCAAGTGTGATATTGTTCACGAAAGGTGTTATAAATATTTAAAAATAAAAGAGAGTTCAGAAAAGCACAGGAAGACCCATGAACTGTTACAGAGTGAACTAAACTAAGTCAGGATAACAACTTACACAGAAAAATGGAAAGGATGAAAATGACGAAATGAAATGGAAAGCTGCATCATTATAACAAAAAAACTTGGTCTCAAAGAAGATATGAAGAGGTATATCTCCCTTCCTTTCTTGTGGAGGTGGAGGATCATGGATGTGTGCCACACTTCATATATGTCAGACCAAATTGTTGTGTTGTTTCATTTTGCTGAACTACTTCTTTTTTTATCTCATTCTTTTTAATTCTTTGTTTAAAAATGTATCTGCCTTGGTAGGAAGAGGGATATATTTGGAAATAACCCATTTTGGGGTTTTCTTGGCAAAGAGTTTGCCATTTCCTTCTCGAGCTCATTTTATAGATGAGGAAACTGAGGTAAACAGGGTAAAAAGTGATTTGCCCAGGGTCACACAGCTAGTAAGTGTAAGACGTCAGATTTGAACCCAGGAAGATGAGTCTTACTCACTCTAGGCCCAGTGCTCTATCCATTGTACCACCTAGCTGCCCCCAAAACATATATAGTATGAATATGAGACTATGTAGACATATGTATATACATACATATGAATATGTGAATATGTATATGCACATAAATATGTATACAGATATGCATATATGTGCATTAATACACAAACACAGACATAGACACACACATATATGTATATGTAGAAGAGATCCATGTGTGTGAAATTATTCAGGTGAGGTGAGTCCACAGGCAAAATTTTCAAAGAGCAAAAGTTTATCTTTTATCCTTTTTCACTTCCTTTTCTGAAGTACCTCTCCTGATCCCCCAGAAACTTAATCCTGTTATGAAATCCTCCATTTTAACTTCCTACTTAGGCTTATTCTCCATCTACAATGCTTCAGTTTTGTCTTAAAGTCCATTATAAGGTTATCATTACAATTTTCCAATGCCCTTTTCAATGGTATGATTTTAAGTGAGATATCTTAATTTTATAGGGGCACCACTTATGTTAAGATTAACAACTAAATTTAGGTCAATGTACACAGCAGAGAAAAACAATGAACACTTCTATTTGCATTTTCATTGCAAGGATAGTTACACACTTCTATTTCCAAGGCTAATTATTTGAACTTTTCTACATTGATCAGATGTGTCAATATATCAAAATATTTGCTCAGACTTTAAATTTAAGAATTTGTCTTTAGTAATGCCCATAATCAAGGCATTAAGTTTAGTTTAAACAATTAACTTTGGTGATGGGAATGTAAACAGAAGCAACATTCATAAATTTGTTCTGTTTTTTTCTGCTTTAAATCTCAGCCCACAGTTGGTTTCAAGTTGTGATTCTAAGATTAGTTCAATGCACCAGAATTCTTTTTAGCTCTTTTAGTCCAATTCATTTTAATTTAATATAGGACAAATTAGCTTTAAAGTTCACTGTTTGAATGATTGAATTATGTCATTCAGTAGCTAACTGGTCAATGAAACACAAAGTTACTGCACAAATATGACAAATGGAGAAATCTGAAATTGGCACTTTATTTCTTATGCTTTTAGGAAAATATTCCTAACTTTCAGCAGCTTTTTGCAAAAGCCTCAAGGAAGCAGTCTATTTCCAAATAGACAAAATGTTCTCTTGTTTTCAGATTCTCTCTGGGAAATGATAGAAATTAGAATGAAGGACTAGATATATCTGATCTGCTAATTTCAGCTTGTTTTACACAGTAATACTTAGAATATTTCTTCCAGTGTAATGGCAGAATTCACCCCTCTTTTTTTCAAACAGCTTTTTGAAAGGCTTTTTGGTCTGAAGGGCCAAAAGGCTGAAATAATAGGATTAGAGATTTAAAGTTGAAAGGGACCTCAAAGATCATTTGATTCAACTTACTTGTTTTACAAATGAAGAAAGTGAGATCTAGGGAGATTAAATAATTTGCCCAGTATCATACTAATATTAAACATCAGACCTGGGATTTGAACGTTTTACTCCAAAGCTAAGGAATTACCTTTCCACTATGCCTCATCACTCCTGCTTCCTCATTTTTCTATTAACTATTCAATTCTTGTATTGCAGGAAAGTCAATATCACTTTGGCTAAAAGCCATATAATGCCCATTCAGTGATTAAGGCTGGGTAGGAAATGAGGCAAAGAATGGACTCTTTTACTCAGTAAAAAAAAATCAATCTGGGAGGGGAAGACCCTCAGGATTTCTGGCCAAAACAGAAACAGTTGTGATTTACACTCACTCTGAGCCATCAGTGTCCAAACAATGACCAAGTGAGACTTGACCTGGGAACTATTGTTGGCCAGTCAACGAGAGCCAGAGTGATTTGGGTTTAAGACTTGGTCCTTAAGAAAGAAATCTAGCCAATAAACCCTAACTCCCTCACTTAAATCTAATTCACTTGCAAATCATGACATTACCTTCCTGATGTCATGGTCCTCTTTGAGCACAAAGGACAAACAACAACAACAACATGCCATCCCCAAAATGCATTAGTCCCTCTCCCCTACCCCAAGGTCCTTTCCCCTAAAAGTCAATTGATTCAATTTATGAGAGCAGAACTTCTCATTATTTTAAAACCCTAAGTCATGCCAATAATTTTCTCAGGATTCATCAGGACATTAAGGAAGGGTATATCCTCTTCTACTGTCCTGTCTCCAGTCACCAATCCATCTATTCTCCATAGTGTAGTGAAAAAATTGTGCTCAAATAGGAGTTAGTGGACTGGAATCCAAATTCTGGTTCTACTGCTTCCTACTTCTGTGACCTGGAGCAAGTCATTTATTCTGGGCCTCAGTTTCTTCATTTGGAAAATAAAGGAGGTTGGGCTTTGATAAATCTTTAGTGCTCTTCTTATTGGAAAAGGAAGAGAATCTGGCTAGACAAAAGCTCAGTTAGATAGATTGAGAACTGGATGAATGGTTAGACACAAAGAGTAGTCATTAATTATTCTTGTCCAGTAGGAAGGAAGTCTCAAGGGATATATGTGTGTATGTATGTATACATACATATATATCTGTGTATCAGATTTGCATCTAATGGTACATAGCTGGTATATTTTATTAAGTTTTGGGCACCATATTTTAGGAAAGATGTTAATTAATAAAACACTACTTGATATCCACCTTGATAATGGAAGGCTTTCACCTCATGCCACATGAGGACTGGTTGAAGGAACTGGGAATATAGCCTAGAAGATTTGGATCTGGGTGAGAGTGGTTTGCCGTTTCCTTTTCTAGCTCATTTTATAGATGAAGAAACTGAGGCAAACAGGATTAAGTGATTTGCCCAGGGTCACACGTCTAGTAAATGTCTAATGCCAGATTAGAACTCAAGAAGATGAGTTTTCCTGAATTTAGTCCCGGCACTCTATCCATTACAACCATCTAGAAGTGGAGGTCTTCACATCAAGGCTAGATAACCACTTGGTGAGTATGTTGTATGAGGGAATGTCATTCAAGTAGGGGTTTGACTGAGTAGCCACTGAAGTCCCTTCTAACTCTGAGATTCTGTGGACTAGATGATCTTTAAGACTCCTTTCAACTCTCAGTGTATGTCCATAACCCAACTATGTTGTGTGTGCATAGGTCATACATGGGCACATATGAGCTACTCTCTTCTCACTACATGGCTAGTCCCTAAAATCTCTTATTAACAATTATTACTGGACAAAGAAGACATTTCAGATGTTCCAACACTATCAATACTTTTGCAATGAAACAAAGTACCACGATATACTGGTTCAGAAACAAAGATTTGGAACAAGGTGTAAATGAGACCAAGGTTGTGGGATTAGAATGGATAAGGTAGCATCAGTTCGTTCTTTGGACCTAGATCACACCCCCTAACTCTGACTTGTCTATATTCTAGCAAAGACGTGCATTAAGTAGGTCACTGGGATAAGTAGATCAGACAACGTGAATGGATCAGGAAAAAATTCATCCCTGCTCTTAGAGAACACAGTGGAAAATTCATGCCTTATTGATGGAGGGGGGCTAAGCAGCATCTTTTTCCTGTTTAAAGGACATTGTTCTCGTTGACTGATAAATTATGCTCAAACCAAGAATTGAGCTTGTATGGTTTTCTGCCATTATTTTAGGCCTAAATCCAATCAAGTCCATGTACTTAAGAATTCAGGTTTAAACTAAAACTTCCTAAACCAGGTGCCGCAATGCCTGTATGGCAGGTTTATTTAAGGCCTGGCCTGCCTTCAGTGAATTCCTGAAACTGAGGAGTTAAAAATAGTCTGGGGATCTTAGGAGTAATGTTGAGCTGACTGGGAGGCATTAGGCCAGGCCCGATGGGCTTAGAGAAAGCTAGCAAGGCAATTAACTTCGCTATGGGTAGGGAAGCCCTCTCCACAAAACACCAGCAGGGAGCATAGGATCATAGGTGGAGATCTGGAGGAGACCTTGGAGGCCATAAAATCCAACCCTCTCATTTAACAGATGAGAAAATTGAAGTGGAGGGAAGTGAAGTGACTTGTTCGATACTACACAGTAGGAATCATTACAGCTGAGCCTGCCCATTAGATTCCCCTTCATTTCTGGACCAGACCCTAGAGCTTTCCCAAAAGCTCCAGCCTAAAAATAACTTTTTCCCAGCTAACTCTGAGTGTAGCAGATCTCCTTTCTGCCACCTTCAAGTTCATCTTAACCCTTCAATGACCATTTTTGCTCACTAGGCAGTATATATGGTACAAGTACTTAAAGGCAACTTGAGTCACTGAAATTTTTTCCAACAACAGTTGGAGACCTTTAATCATACAGCTTTGAGGGAAAGGATCTTTTGGCTTCCTAGTAATTCTTAGGAATCTGTGGCATTTTTGGGATAAAACATGAATTTTTGTCAAAAAAACAAAACAAGAAAACAAACTGTAGCTACTACTTCTCTTAAAATTCCCTGGCTTTCATCTTATCCCAAGTAGTATCATTCTTGGCTCTTGGGTTTCATGGGGCTAAATATAGCCTGGGAAGAGGATGAGTGTGCAGGACTGAATAAAACCTTAGTGGAGCAAATGAGTTTGGTGAGAACCTATCTTTGACTTCTCCTATGTGTACTTTTGAACTTAGGGGATTTTTAGAAATAGTTAGAGTGGTCTTAGAACTCAATCATCTTGGAACACTTAGTGCTCCCAACTTCCACTGGACCCATCTCCCTGATCATGGAGGAACAAAATGAAGCGGAAACTAACAATGCCACATATAGGAAAGTACTTCACAAGTGTTGGATCATGGCAAAGGGGGTTAATTACTTCCTACTTTGAAACTAGTAGCTCTGCAAAGGACAGACATTATACAGACCTGTGATTTCCACATCTTGAAATACCTTTGGAAACTATAAAAATATGCTTGTTTGAAAACTTTTACTTTCTGCTATTCTACCTCGTTAGAGGAATGCCCCATTGAAGAAATGTGACATCCAAATAATCAATCAATCAATAAACATTTTTTAAGCACCTATTATGTGTCAGGTACTGTGCTAAGTGCTGGGAATACAAAAAGGGACAAAAGTACCTGCCCTCATGAATCTTACAATCTAATGGGAGAGACAATGTGCAAACAAATATATACAAAGCAAGTTATATACAGGATAATTATATATAGGATAAACAGGAAACAAATACTAGTATGTAAGTATTAGTAAAATAATAAAGGCAGGTAGGCAGCACAGTGGTTAGAATGTTGGGCCTAGAGTCAAGAAGATCTGAGTTCAAACCTGACCTTAGACACTAGCTGTGTGACCCAAAGCAAGTCATTTAACCTCTGTTTACCTCAGTTTCCTCCACTGTAAAATGGGGGTAATAGTAGCACCTACCTCCCAGGGTTATTGTAAAGATTAAATGAGATATTTGTAAAACACTTAGTGCAGTGCCTGGCATATAGTAGGTATAATATAAATGCTTATTCCTTTCTCCTTACCTAATAATAATAATGATGTTGTTGACAATGATGATAACAATAACAGCTATAATATTTCCCCCTTTCCCATACTTCTTTATATTTCATTTATCCCATTTGACAGAATGGCAGCGAGTGAATACTTCCTCTCTCGGGTGTCCTCGAGCATTACCAGCAGGTATCCTACATACCTGTAGCTACTTTATTATTCTGCCAAACTATAGAGATCTAGTTTTGTTCATTTCATATTGTTTGTCAGCCTCACTGGCTCCTTGTTCATCATTTATGTTCTTCTTTTGATTGTCCTCGGTTATTTAGTATCCTGCTGTGACTTGCGCAGCTTGAAACAATGTCAGATTTTCCATTTCTCTCTCTCCCCCCCACTTCCCAGTCAATAGCCTGAAGAAATTTTAAGTGCTGGAATTGAGTGCTTTAAGCACAGGTTCACTACTAATGTAATAGCCCAAGAGACCTCCCTAGTATACTTGCTTCATGATTTCCAGAGCTGTGGTTTGTGAAATGTGCCTCAAGAATTACTTTAGCTATTTCATGTCCTAGAATATTTTGGCTCCTAGCTATATAACAGCCAGCAATTTACATAGCACTATAAAGTTCGCAAAGTGTTTAAATTATAGTATATCACTTAATAGCATTAATAGTAGCTATATTTTGTTTGTAACTTTTAAAGTTGTAAAGTGCTTTATAGATCTCATTTGATTCTCACGATAATCCTGGTAGGTAGGTATTATTATTATCCCATTTTACAGATGATGAAACTGAGCCTCAGAGAGATTAAGTGAATTAGTCATGATCACACAGCTACTAAGTTTCAGAAGTGGGAAAGGAATCTGGGCCTTCCTGCCACTCTACGTACTATGCCATAACGCCTTGCCTGAGGTAATATTGTGGAGTATGTCGTTTATCAACAGTGCCCCCCTCCATCTCTTTTCCCCATTTTTCTACTCCATCTCCCAGTTAGCATTCTTTTTTGATGTCCTTTTGACATTGTGTCCTCTAAAGCATGAACTTCATTTTGGGCACTGCTTCCAGAGACTATGATACATTCTTCTGAACAGCTTTATTGATGGCAAACCAATCAATCAATAAAAAATTTAAAGTTCCTACTACGTACCAGGAATTGTACTGGCACTCAAATGGATCTAACATCTCCTCAATTCAAGAGTTCCCTCCAATGATTCAGATTGCAGCCCATCCATACCTGCTCATCCTTAACAAATCTCATCCATGTCCTCCCCAAAGTTCTCCATATTCAGGCACCATGATGGAGGTCCTCCTCACTTTCTGCCAACATTACAAAGGTCCCAGTGGGGCTCTTTGGACATACACCTATCATCGCTCTTTCATTACATAATCAGTCCATCATATCTTTCTGACATATAATTTCTTGATGATATTTTTCATTGCTAGTCTTCAAATTTCCTTGTTGATTATATGTAGTACTGTGCTTACACTCGATATCTGCCTTTTCATTTCCCTCTATGTGATGCTCAGCTTTAGTTCTTTGGAGGTAGTGATGTTCTTGGTCTCACTGCCATACCAAAATACTAACAAAATGTTTGTATTGAAAAGATGGACCTTGTTGTTGTGGGAAGGTTAAGGTCATGAAAAGTGTATTGCAATTTCCCAAAGCAACCCAGCTTTATGATAGGCATTGGGAATCAAATATGAAGAAAACAATCACTACTTTCAAGGAACTTAAATTCTAATAAATCATCAATCTTTGAGCATGAATATAATTTTTCTTAGAGGATTGTAGTTTTTTATTTTATTTTTAATTTATGGAATAAAACAAGTATTTCCATAACACAGTACAATAAAAAAGATGATTGTATACAAACTACAAATCTACTATGCACAGCTTGCTATTCCTTTCAAATATAGAACAAAATCATGTAAGTTTCTTTTTTCCTTTTTTTCTTCTCCCCCCAACCCTACCCTAGAGATGGCAACATTAGACATAAATAGGCATATATATGTATGTATATATGTCTATCTATCTATATATATATGTAAAATTACTCAATACATACTTCTGTTTTTCAGTTCTTTCTCTGGATGCAGATAGCATCTTTTTTCATATGTCCTTTATAGTTAATCTGGGTATTTATAATAGACAAAATAAATTATTTGCTCAAAACCATTCTTAAAACAATATTGTTGTTACTGTATAAAATGTTCTCTTGGTTCTGCTCATTTCACTCTTCATTACTTTATGTAAGTCTTTTCATGTTTTTCTAAAATCATTGAGCTCATTATTTCTTATTGTGCCGTAGTATTCCATCACAATCATATACCACAACTTGTTCAGCCACTCCCCATTTGATGGGCACCCCTGCAATTTCCAGTTCTTTGCCACCACAAAGAGAGCTGCTATAAATACTTAAGAACATAAAGGTTCTTTTCCTTTTCCCCTAATCATCTTTGGAAATAGACCAAGTAGAGGCATTGCTGGGTCAAAGAACATAGGTAGTTTAATAAGGTTTTGGGCACAGTTTCAGATTACTCTCCAAAATGTTTGTATCAGTTCGCAGTTCCATCAACAATGAATTAGTGTTCCAATTTTTCCACATTTTCTCCAACATTTGTCACCCTTGAAAATTTAGGAAACATCCCCGCCAAACAAGGATCCAAATCTAGTGAATGAGGGTGAATTATTAGGCTGGGTAACCCCATTTTTGTAGTTTTTTTAAAGAAGAATATCTGTTGAGTATAAAACAACAAAAGAGGTTGTTTTGTTTGCCTTTTAGCTGGCTTTGAACATAATTTAAAAAAAGGAATTATAGAAATGTTTTATCTATTGTCAGCTCTAGCCAGACTAGATATCTCAATGAAGGCAAATTTAGGCTAGATATAAGGAAAAAGCTCCCCTACAATTAGATTTGTTCAATAATGGAGTGGGTTGCCACAGGATATAGTCCTTCATTGGAGGTCTTTAAGCCTAAGCTGAATAACTGTTTGTTTTGTGTGTTGTAGGGGAATTTTTTTTCCAGGTATAGGCTGGACTAGATAGTCATCAAAGTAGTTCTCCACCCCACCCCCCAATGTGGTTCTGCAATTCTGTAGCATAGAGTCGCCTTGTAGTCAGGAAATTAAGGTTTTAACTAATTAAAACCCACCTCTAACATATATTTGCTCTGTGACTCTGGACAAGTCACACAGTATATGGTGCACCGTAAGAGCTTATTAAATGCTTGTTCACTGGCTGATTGACTTACTGTACTTAAAACAACTCTATAAGTTAAGAGAACTCATCTGAAAGTTCCCTATATCAATGAAATTGCAGGTTCAGTTCCTATCTTGGTTACTACTCTGCTTCTCCAACAATAACATTTAGGCCTCTGCCTATTCCTATTCACTTACTGTAATTGTAACTACATTTAATCTAATGCCACCATTGGTTTGAAGTATTCTTAGAAGTTTTGTGGATCAGCTTGGGAATCAAAATTTTCTTCTCTGCTCTCATGTCCTTCTTTCCCATAGCTGCCAAAATAATCTCTAAAATGCCCAGGGCCAATCACGCCATTTTCTTGCTCTAAAATCCTCAGTGGCTCTCTATTACTAAGAAGATAAAATGAGTACTTAGCTCAGCATTTAGGGCTTTCCATAATCACGTGTCAGACATCTTTTGCAGTCTTATTTTACATCACACTTTTTCATACAGTCTCTGTTCTAGCCAAATTAGATTACTAAAATCTCCTCAGTCTTGTCCTCTTCCATTCACACAAACCTCTGTCTATACCTGGATTGCAGCTTTTCTTATCTCTGCCTGTAAGGAAGTCCTTTTTCTATCTTCATGAGCTAGCCCAGGTGCTTGCTACCTCTCATTTGAAGCCTGCCCTGATGCCCCAACCTGAAAACAATGTCAAATTTTCCTTGCCTCTCTCTTTCCATTCTTTACCACACCCTGGATTGTATCATACTCATTTGTGTATATGGAACTGAATCCTTTTTCATCTTTCTCTTCCCAATGCCCAACATAGTTCTCATCGTCATAGAGCTTATATCCTATTTGGGTGGGACAGGATGATGGGGAATTCAACATGTACACAAATGCACAAATACAGGGTAATTTGAGGTAGGAGAAAAGACCTTGGATGGAATCAAAAGAAGATGACACCAGAGCTAAGCCTTGAAGGAAGATGAATGTTTATATGATGCAGAGGCAAAGGGAATTTCCCAGGCATGAGGATGAGCCTGTGTAAAAGCATAGAGACAAGAAATGGAGTCCTGGGTTTGAGGAACATCTAGCAGAGCAGTATGGCTGGAACAGATAATGCATGAAAGGGAACTCAATGTGAAGTGAGTCTGGAAATTAAACAATTAATCAATAAGCATTTATAAACACCTACTATGTGCCAGGCACTGTGCTAAGCCCTGGGGATACAAAAAGAGGTAAAAGACAGCCTTTGAATTCATGACCAAACAGGAGATAGAGAACATTATGAAATGCAAAATAGATAATTTTGATTACATTAAATTGAAAAATTTTTGCACAAAAAAAGCCAATGCAACCAAGATTAGAAGGAAAGTAGAAAATTGGGAAATAATTTTTACAACCAGTGTCTCTGATAAGGGCCTCATTTCTAAAATATATAGAGAATTAAGTCAAATTTATAAGAATTCAAGTCATTCCCCAATTGATAAATGGTCAAAAGATATGAATAGGCAAGTTTCAGGTGAAGAAATTAAAGCATTCTATAGTCATATGAAAAAATGCTCTAAATCACTATTAATTAGAGAAATGCAAATCAAAACGACTCTGAGGTACCACATCACACCTATCAGATTGGCCAATGTGACAAAACAGGAAAATGATAAATGTCGGAGAAAATGTGGGAAAGTTGGAATACTAATGCATTGTCGGTGGAGTTGTGAACTGATCCAACCATTCTGGGGAGTAATCTGGAACTATGCCCAAAGGGTTGTACAAATGCGCACACCTTTTGACCCAGCAATAGCACTTCTAGAGCTGTATCCCAAAGAGATCATACAAATGGGAAAAGGACCCACATGTACAAAAATATTTATAGCAGCTCTTTTTGTGGTGTCAAAGAATTGGAAATTGAGGGGATGCCCATCAATTGGGGAATGGTTGAACAAGTTGTGGTATATGAATGTAATGGAATACTATTGTGCAGTAAGAAATGAGGAGCAGGCAGACTTCAGAAAAAACTGGAAAGACTTGTACAGACTGATGCTGAGTGAAGTGAGCAGAACCAGGAGAACATTGTACACATTAACAGTCATGTTGTGTGGTGACTAATATTGATAGACTTAACCCTTCTCAGCAATACAAGAATCTAAGACATCTCCAAAAGTCTCATGATGGAAAATGCTATCCGCATTCAAATAAAGAACTATGGAGTTTGAATGCAGGTCGAAGCATATTATTTGCTCTATTTTTTTCTTCTGTTTTGTTTTGTTTCTTTCTTGTGGTTCCTTCTATTGATTGTAATTCTTCCTTACAACATGACTAATGTGAAAATATGTTTAATAGGAATGTATGTGTATAGCCTGTATCAGATTGCATGCCGTCTTGGGGAGGGAAGTGGAGAGGGAGGGCGAGAAAAATTTAAAAGTCAAAAGCTTATGGAAATGATTGTTGATAAATCAAAATAAATTAATTAATAAGACAGCCTTTGTCCTCAAGGAGCTTACAATCTAAGTTGGTTGTCAACAAATTGGAAAGCCTATTAATGTCAGACTGAGGCATTTATACTTATTTTTATCATAGTGGCAATAGGGAGCTGCTGGAGATTTTTGGGCAGAGTAATTGGCATGGTAAGGCTTAGGAGAATTATTTTGGTGGTTGTGTGTAGGATTAATTGGAGAGGGAAAAGATTAGAAACAGGGAGGCCAATTAGGAAGTTACAATAATAGTCCAATTACAATTACAACAGTTCAGGTAAGAGACAGTGCAGACCTGAGTTAGGGTAGTGGCTGTGTGATTTTAGAGAAGGGATTGTTGAAGTAGAATAGATAAGACTGTACAACTGATTAAATACAGAGTGGAGGAAAGGGAAGAATAAGAATCAGGAATGATGGAAATGTCTTTGAAAGAAAAAAGGGAAGTTTGGATAAGGGAATATATTGAATTCTGTTTTCAAACATCGAGTTTGAGACACATCCAAGAGATATCCAATAGGTAGACAGATGGTGATGTTAGACTGTACAGGAAAGAAAATTAGGTTAGGAAGACATCTATATATAGAAGATATCTGAATTCATGGAACCTGATGAGATGCCTAAGGGAGAGAGTGGTGAGAGAGAAGTGAGCCCTAGACAAAACTTTGGTGGCAATGAGAGAGAGGTATCATTCCAAGATGTAGGATCCTTTTCCAGTCTCAGCAACCATGGCCCTGCTTTTAGCTTGAACCCTTCCAAAAGCATACAAAAGGAGGAGAGAAGGAGGAGAAAAAAGAGGGGGGAAAGGAAGGGAAAGAGGTTAGAAAAAGCAGAAAAATAAAGAGGAGAGTGAAGGAGAGTAAGGGAGGGAGGGAGAGAGAGTTTTGGAGTGGTGGAGGGGAGCTGTTTTTAATTTTGATATCCCATCTTGGAACTTTGAACATTTTCTCGTAAAAAACAGTTCTAAAGGGTATATAGGGTATATAGTAATAGAATTATATAATCTAATACAGGCCACACGGGCTTTTATGGCCTGACTTGACAACCTAGCTGTCTGTTGTAATATTGTTTCTGGGACACAATATATCCTGGGCTCTGAACAATTGACTTAACAGATGAACTTTTGGAACACAAAATCATTGGGGACCAGTTGGCTGTTATCTTTATTTCACATTTACTTCTAGCATATTTCTTTCTGTTCATCCCAAGTGTAGATGTTTCATAAACAGTCTTTGTAAGCCAGGTCACTAAGTTGTCAGATCATGAGGCCCAAGGGAAACCCAAGATGTGAAACTATTGTTACTCTCTGATAGCCTGGCATAATCCTGGCTCAGTACTTTCCCAGGGCAATGTGAGCTCCAAGCAGCCAAAGCACAAAAGGAAGAATTTAAAGAAGAGATGGTGGGGGAAGCTGGCATTTTCTCTATTGCTTTTCTAATTTTATTCCATTACCCTTGCCTTATTAATGAAAGTTTACTCTATAGTTGGTCCCAGGGTATTCCTGCCCTCCCCACCCCACTCCCCACTCCATGCCTAAAATGTGCTCCTTCCTCACCTCTGCCTCTTACAATAGTTATTCCTTCAAATTCCTTCAAAGCTTGACTTAAATGTTATGTCTTACATGGGAACTCTCCTGATTACCCCAGCTGTTAGGGCAAGCCTCTCCTCAAATGGCCTTGTATTAATTTTGTATATGTTGTATATATTGTCTTTTAAATCACGCAAGAATATCCTGCTGTGGTTCCAGGCCTTCTTGGAAATCCATAAATTTATTTGTCTCATCAGGTATTGCTTGATTTTCATTTTTATTGCAATATTTATACATAGATGCTTTGATTCTTTTAGCTGACCTTAAGGCCATATTCTCTTCTTTTATTAATATCCTCCCTCTTGGTCTATTTGTTTATAATTAAGGTATGTAACTGAGATTACTTCCTTGGGATATCTTTGGCAATTTCAGTCTTTTCCCCCTTATTTTCCCTTATTGGTCGCTTTCTGACTCCTTCCCTTTTGATTGTACTTTCCCTGGAGGATAGACTTCAAAGTCATCTTGACCTCTTCTCACACTGGACAATTCACGTTTTGCCAGCCTCCATTTCTCCCCCAAGTGACTTCTTGGAGGAAGGAATTGCTCTTTTACTCTGACATCAGGTTCTTATTCAGCTGGCTTGGTAGAATGCTACATGGCCACACACACACACACACACACACACACACTGCCTTAAAGTCCCCCTGTTCATCATTTCTCAGAGCTCATTATGGCACATACACACACACACATATACACACACTGTCTTTATTGATACACATACATACACATTCAGGTTTTTGTGTCATAGACTATAGTGTCGGCCAGATTTGCTTTATTTCTTACTCATAGCTCCTATTTTAGAGAAGTTTGGGAGATCACATGTGTGTGTGTGTGTGTGTGTGTGTGTGTCTGTATTTCTATCTATTTATATGCACATGCTGTCTTTCCTGATAGCATGTAAAATCCTTGAGGGCAGGCTGTGTCACTGTGCCCCTGCCAGTGCCTGGTATATAATAGATGCTTAATAAATGATGGTTAGTTGATTATAGGATGGTAGAATCAGTAAAATCCCACTTTTGGGGAAGGGATCTCAGAAGTCACCTAGTCCAATCCATGAAAGAATTATTATTTAACTGGAAGAGTGAGAACAAAAACAATGGATTTGAGGTTGACCTCTTTGCAGAAAAGTTTAATTCTGAGGGCCATATAGATAGGGCAGAAAGAGGATAACTAGGTCTGACTTGATGGTATCTGGCAAATAGAAAGAGAGGGAGTGTAGGTGAGATAGATAAACAGTAAGTGGACAGAAGACCTTGCAGGTATCTCACAATGCCAGGAATTATAGGGTAGATCATAGGCAGAAAAAAAGATAGGGCCAAGAAATAATTTTATGTGGGGACTAGCAGAAATGTCATCTATAATTAAGCACTCCACCACAAATACAAACACAGATTGGTTAAACAACAACAAAAACAACAATCTCTTTTTCTGTTGAGAATAAGCACAGGCTGAGGACTTTCCTCCTCTCTTTCAAATGTCAAAAGTAAAAATCCTTGGCACACGACTTTTCAAAAGTTTCCAACCCTTGGTTTAGATGGGAAAGTCCCTTAATGAACTCTGAAAATAAGGTCTGAGTTAAATAAATTTGACTTAAGCCCAGTTTGAGAAATAGAGACCACTGACTCTGGAGTTGGAGGGTATGGGTTCAAATCCTGCCTCTGATGCATACTACCTCTGCTTCTTGGCACATTATTTAACCTCTTTGGGTTTACATTTACTTTTTGGCAAAATGATGGGATTGGACCAGATGGCTAGCCTAGATATACAGGATCCTATGATTCCTTCTGTGTTGCCTGCCCTCAGTTTTTAAAGATAGGCTTGCCTACTGTGCCATGGAAGCCTTGCCCAGATCAAGGCAAAGACAATTCCATTTATTACAATCCTTCAAAAAGGAAAAAAAAAGCTCTATTCCTAGCCTTCCATCTCATGGACTTGGGAGCTATGAGCAGAAGAACACCAACTAATCATTATGACTGACCAATATTTCAGTTATCAGGCTTGTTTTAGGCCAGTGATTCTTGAGCTTTCTCTGCCTAGGGCTAGAACTTTAATTTGAACAAACCCAAGCCAGCTATTTCCTCATCTCTTGCTATGTGAATAACTATTTACTAGACTTTAACTCATTTGGAGTGGAGAGGAGAAGACTCAATTTATGTTGTGCACCTCTTCTGGTGTCTAACAAAATTCAAAGACCTCTTTCAAATAATTAAGAACATAAACAAATATGTATTAAGTGCTTAGCATAACATATTACTGTTTATGTAATGTCTCCCTTTCCCTTCCCTCTCCTTTTCTCCTTTTTTTTCCTTTTCTTTCCTTCTCTTTTTACAGTACTTTTTGGTATTTGTGCAAGGAGGTGCCACAGTTATACAGAGCAGTTTCTATGTGTTGGCATTTTGAAACAGGCCCAGGGGCAAGTGCTATGAACCAAGACCTCAAATCAGATTTTTGAGCCAAATTCAGTTGATTGGTAGGTGAAACTCTAGGACAAAGCTGTTAAACATGCAGCCTGCAGGCCACAGATGGTCCACAATACCCTCAATTATAGTAGGAATCTGATTAAAATGTAATTGGGAAATATTTAATAAAATAAATCAAAATACAATAAAACATAGAGAATGATAATATTTGGTTCCATAAGTCAACATACAGGGGATCCTTATATGTGGTTTAGTGGCCCCTGTTTCTATCTACATTTGACATCACTGTTCTAGGACCGCACTCTATAAAGAGAAGACAACTACAAGATACAGTGACGTAACTTAATTAATTAAAGGCAACTTAATTAATTTTTCTTGCTAACTAGTTCCTTATTCTGTGCTGCTAAAGCATAGGATAATAGATTTAGAGCTAGAAGGGCCTTAGAGACTATCAAGTCTATTCCTCTCATTTTACATTACAAGAAACTGAGGCATGGAGCAGTTAAATGCTTGGTCAGGGTCATACATCCAGGAAGTATCTGAGGTAAGGATTTGAAGCCAGGTATTCCTGCCTCCAAGTCCAGTGCTCTATCCACTATTCCATGTTGCCTTTCCCATGTTTTAAGTATCCTCTAAGTTTCAGTGCCCTGACACAGAATCTTGACCACTATGCTCCATTTGTGACTATATGAAGTCTGTCATACCATTTAAAAAAACAAACAAGCAAAGAAACAATGTTGTCCTTTACAGAGGAATTGCATTAGACCAAACTATCATTTGCCTGGTGCCTAGTACCGTTTTCTCTGTTCTTGAATCTAGGTTGCCTTCAGCATCTTTTCCTTCCTTCTGAATAGGAGGAAGTCCTTGGGTTTGGTTACTATTGACCTCTGGTTTGACTGGACACTCCATCCTACTTATTCTTTTGCATTTCTACTTGGACCATGGGGAGCCAGAAGGGTTGTCTCCTGTTAATTTCCTACCCTGACCCTTTTCCCCCATCCTCACTGGTTGGGCATCAGCATGGGGGATCTTACTTCTTTCTTCCTCTCTCACTATGCAAAACCTAAATTAGCACTCTTGCTGTAACTGTATTTTCCTTAGTTAGTTAGTTGGTTTTTGCCTCTAGGCAGATAGGTGGCATAGTGGATAGAGTGCTGGGCCAGAAGTCAGGAAGACTCATCTTCCTGAGTTCAAATCCAGTGTCAGACTCTTACTTGCTATATTACCCTGGGCAAGTCATTTCACCCTCAGTTTCCTCATCTGTAAAATGAGCTGGAGAAAGAAATGGCAAATCATTCCAATATCTTTGCCAAGAAAACCTCAAATGGGGTCATAAAAAGTCAGACATGACTAAACAACAACAAAAATATTTGAGGAGGATCCTTTAAGTATATTTGAGGGGGATCTAAGCAACTAAGTGGCACAGCGTTTTCAGTGGTGGTCTGGATTCAGCAAGACATGAGTTCAAATTTGGCCTCAGTCCCCAAATACCTATGTGATCCTGGGCAAGTTGTTTAACTGCTGTCTATCTCAGTTTCCTCATTTGTAAAATGAGGGTAATAATAGCGTCTACCTCCTGGGGTTGTTGAGAGGATCAAATGAGATAATAAATGTAAAGCATTAAGCATAGCACCTAGTAGGTACTCAATAAATCGTTATTTCTTTTTTTCCTAAGAAGTAGCAGGGGTATAATAGATAGAGATCTGGTCTGGGAGTCAGAATGAGTTTAAGTTCCATCTCTGATACATATTAGCTGTGTGACACTGGCTAACTCACTTAGCCTCTGAGTGCCCCCAAGCAACTCTGACTGTAAGTTCAGAGCCGATGCCAATCAACATCAGTAGAGGCAGTTTATGCACAGAGAGTTCCCCATCCCAAGGGTTCAAATAATCCCTGTTCTGGCCCAAAAACAACAAAAAGGAGATATCCTAACCACCATTACAAGAACTACAAAAAGCGTTTTTTTTCTGCCTGTCTTGGCAAACACTGATTTTAGACCATTAAGCTAGCTGGCTGACATAAAACAGAGACAGTTTTATAGAAGCCATAGGATTTTGAATGATGCCATATGTTATTAGGGGTGGTCTGGCCTAAGGGAGATCTCAAGAGCACATCCATCTCTGGAATTCTACTTAAAACTTTCCCCAGCCACTTTCAGTGGGGCCTATTGAGCAATAAGCTAGGAACAATGTTCATCAACAGGAAAAGGTGATGGCCAACAATTAATCCACATTGAAGAATCAAGTTTTCTGAGATTTCCCCAATAATGGGCCATGGGATTTGTCAACCCCTCAATGAGGACCACTATCTATAAAGTTTAGTACAATCATCATCATCATCACTGTCATCATCATCTAATATTTATATTGGGCCTACTATGTGCCAGGCACTATTCTAAGCACTTTACAAATATTATCTCATTTGATTCTCACAAGAAGTCTGGGAGGTAGGTGCTATTATTATCTTCATTTTATAGTTGAAGAAACTGAGGCAAAAGTGACTTGCCCAGCTAGTCAAAGTGTCAGAGGCCAGATCTGAACTCAGCCTTCCTGACTCCAGGCTCTGGAACTTTATTCACCTAGCTGCACAAGGTTACAAGTCAACAAGTGTTGTAAAAAGTAAATGGATGGGAGAGGATTCTGGGAAGATGGGGCAGTAGGTCAGAAAACTTTCAGCTCTCCCAATTTCCTCCACAAAATAAAGACAGAACATCACCTCTGACGGAATGTAGAGCAGCTGAAATAAATAAAAGTTAGGGTTAAGGGGCAGCTAGGTGGTACAGTGGATAGAGCACCATTCCTGAAGTCAGGAGGTCCTGAGTTCCAATATGGCCTCAGACCAAACACTTGACACTTACTAGCTGTGTGACCCTGGGCAAGTCGCTTAACCCCAATTGCCTAAAAAAAAAAAAACAAAAAACAAAAAACAAGCAAAAAAAAAAGTTAGGGTTAAGCAGTTGTTCTTCTAAGACAACTTGAGAAGACCCCAGGAAAGATCAGACCTCCAAGGGTGGAAGTTCAGCCTGAATGAAGTGCCAACACCTCCAGGCTGATTCTGCAGAATCAACCAAAAACAAACCCTGGGGGCAGCTGGGTTGGGAGGCAGCCTTAGCCTTAGAAACTGTCATCTCAGGACAGCCCTCAGACTGAGTAGGAGAAAATTGAAGTACCTTCCACTGTTGAGGGATGCCAAGTACAACTGTGCTGACCAGAAGCTTACCAGGCTGTGGCTGTGGAGAGAAGGAGCTAGCACATATTTGGTGAATGTAGTAGCGGAGGGGCGGGAATCCTCTTGGCTGTGGGTACTTGCAGCAGAGCTGATAGGAGAGCAGACAGGGCAGCTGTAGTTTGCAGCCAGCAGAGGGACAGTGTGGCTAGGGGCCCTAGCCATGGCTTAAGAGTGGAGAGGAGTGCCCAAGGTTAAGCCCTGGGACAGACCTCAGAAAATAACAGTAAGAAGGACCTGATGCTTGAGGCATCATTCCCCATACCTCAGGACTCTAAATCAAGAAAATTATGAAAAGAAAGTCAACCAACTTGAAATAGAGAATCAAAAAGTTATGGAAGAAAATAATTCCTTAAAAACTAGAAATGAGCAAAAGGAAGCTAATGATGTTCTAAAACACCAAGAAATAATAAGACAAAATCAAAAGAATGAAAAAACAGAAGAGAATATGAAACCTCTCATCAGAAAAACAACAGACAAGGAGAAATAATATAAAAATAGTTGGACTACATGAAAATTATGACAAAAAAATCGTGATACAAAATTACATGAAATTATCAGGGAAAATTGCCCTAAAGTTATAGAATAAGAAGACAAAGTAAAAATAAAAAAAAATCCACCAATCACCACCTGAAAGAGATCCCAGGAGGAAAACTTATGGGAATATCATAGCCAAGTTTCAAATCTCCCAGGTTAAGGAGAAAATATTGGCAGCAACAAGAAAAAAAAAACAATTTAAATATCACGGAGCTACAATAAGCATTACACAAGACCTAGCAATTACTATGTTGAAGGACCAAAGGTCTTGGGATACTATATTTCATAAAGCAAAAGAGCTGGGGTTACAACTAAGGGTAGCTTACCCAGCAAAGTTAACTATGGCCCTGAATGAAAAAAAAATGGACATTTAATAAACTGGCACTTGTGACAAAAACAGCAGAATTTAAGGGAAATTTTGACATATAACATCCAGGAGAAATATAAGGTAAACATTGAAGACCAATTATAAGGGATTCAATGAGGTCAAATTGTTTATTTATATGTGAAAATATTATCAGTGCTCTTATGACTGTCATCATTATTTGAGTTGTTTGAAAAAAAAGTATTGGGCTGAGGTGTGTATGTTGAGATGATTCTAAAAAATAAAACGGTGTGGGGAGAGATAAAAAGGAGTAATTATCTCATACAAATGAAGGTTAAAAGGAAAAATTGATACAGAAGAAGCTAGAAGCGGAGAGGGTGGGTTGTGATGAAACCATAACTCATTAGGAATGAGTTAAAGAGAGAACAACATATGTATCTAGAAAACGAAAGTCTTTTAAACACCAAAAGAAGTAAGAGGACAAGGGAGGGCAAGGGGAGAGGATACGGGAGGGACTGTTGGAAGGGTGGATAGGTTAAGTAATAGCAAGGAGTAAGGAGGGATAGGAATAGGATGAGAAGAATAGTGAGGAAAAACAGGAAAATGGAAAATACACAAGTAATTATAGCTTAAAATGTGAATGAGATGAATTTACCCATAAAATAGAAACTGATAGCAGATTAAAATTTTGAATTCAACAGTATGTTGCTTTCAGAAAACACTATAAAAATCAAAGATACACACAAAAGTAAAATAAAAGTCAGGAGTAGAATTTATTATGTAAAAAAAAGCAGGGGCAATAATCATGATCTCAGACAAAGTTAAAGCTAAAATAGATTTAATCGAAACAGAAAAATAGGGAAACTACACTATGTGTCAGCAAGTTATTTAATATTGTTTTAGACTATTTAAAATAACTAGACAGTCTAAAATACCTGAGAATATACCTGCCAAAACAGACACAGGAACTATTTGAACATAAATATAAAACACTTTTTATACAAATATAGTCAGATCTAAATAATTGAAGTAATATTTACTGTTTATGGGTAGGTAAAGCCAATATAATTTAAAAAAATGACACTTTCACCTAACTAATCTATTTGTTCAATGCCATTCCAAATAAATTGCTAAAAATAAAATCTTACTGAGTTAGAAAAAAATAGTAACAAAGTTCATATGGAAGAACAAAAGGTTAGGGACTTCCAAGAAACCAGGGAAAAAAGATGTGAAAGAAGCATATTCAACAATATCAGACCTTAAACTATATTGTAAGGTGAGAACTTTGTTGAAGTATAAAATGGATAATTTTGGTTATTTTAAATTAAAATTTTCTTGTATAAATAAAACTTATGCAGCCAAGAATAGAAGGAACATAGAAAATCAGGGAAAAAAAACATTCATAGATAATCTCTCAGATGTGATTGGGTTGGTATATCAATGTAGTATAGGAAATGATGAGCTGGTTGATTTAGAAAAATGGGAAAACTCTGACTTATGAAGGAAGATGCTGTCCACCTTCAGAGAAATAGATAAGTAAAAATAAGCATAGTATGGTCTTACACATATGTGTATGAGTGTATACATTTATGTATGTTTATAGATATCTAAATATGTGCTTATGTCTCTCTATCTGTATCTTCATACTTAATTGTAGCCTTCTTTAGGGTGGGGGTGAGGGGAAATAAAGTAAAAAGTGTACAGCAGAGAACAAAAGAAAGCCTAGAAGGAAGCAAAAAAAGGCCAGCAGCTTTGAAAGCAACATGTAGTATTTATTATATAGGTTTTCTTGAAATGGAAATTTATTGTTTTATATTGAATTCTCTCTTATGTTCTGCTGTGTACATGGCAATGTTTTTTTTTCTCATTTTGTATTTAAGTTTAAAATACATAATAAAATTTATGAAAAAAGTAAATGGACAAATCACAAAAAGGGCACTTTCCCACATTATATGACTCAGAATGTATGTATCTATACACACATGTACATAATACATATATGTCATCTGGGTGGCACAGCGAATAGAATGCCAGTCCTGGAGTCAGGAAGACTCATCTCTGGCCTCAGACACTTACTAGCTCTGTGACCCTGGGTGAGTCACTTAATCCTGTTTGCCTCAGTTTCCTCATCTCTAAAATGAGCTGGAGAAGGAAATAGCAAACCATTCCAGTATCTCTGCTAAGAAAACTCCAAGTGGGGTCATGAAGAGTCAGGCACAACTGAAAAATGACTCAACAACATAATAAATATATATGCATACTACATATATACATATATGTGTATATATATACCTATATACAGAAAGCACTATGGTCAAATTATTTAAATTATTATTGAGGAATATCATGTGATGGACAAACGTGTATTCTACTTAGTTATGGCCCAGACAGTCATTATTTGCATTGAGCAATTTAGTAGAAAAAATCAGAATGACAACCTGAGTAGATTTCTCATCCAGTTTGGTCAAAATTTTGTAACTAGTTTTGTTTATTTTTCCTGAGTTTTACTAGGAATTGTGCTGGGATTTTTAGAGCTCTTTCTTATTAGTTAGGTCTCATGCATCAGAAGGAAATATCCAGAGCTATGACAAGCTCTTTCTTGTCAGCGCCTCCCCCCCCATCTAAAAAACCAGAAATAGGGCAAGATACTCTGGTCAAATCTATTGGAAAGAAAGATTGTAGGATCAGATCTGCAAGGGAATTTAGAAGGTATCTAGTGCAACTGCTTTATGAGGAAACCGAGACCCTGAGAAGTCTAATATCCCATAGGCAGTGTTAGAGCTAGGATTTAAACTCAGGTCTTATGACTCCAAGATAAGTATTTTATGTTCAATATTCCTTCCATTGCTTTTCCTCAACCTGTTCTCTAGCATTCAGTCTTATAAATGCAGTAACAACTAGAGTAACATTTACATATAAAGAAGACATCCCTCCCACCCCAATCCATAGTTCTCTTGGTTGTTAGTATGATGCACCATCTGAGTTTCAAGATGGGAGATCCTAGTGTCTACTACCAGGTGTTCCATTCTTAGATGATGGAAGAGGGAGAGAATAAGCTAAGCCAGCGCCCTTGGATAGGTAATTCTAGCTCATGACTTTACCATTACTCATTCTTACTATTCTGATGTGTACTGTGCCTCAGCTGTGAAATATTAATAATAACTATTTGTGCAACATCTTAAAGTTTGCAGAGACCTTTATGTGATATAGTGAATAGAGTGACTTGGAGTCAGGAAGTCCTGGGTAATTCGAGCAATTACTGTGTGAGTCTGAACAAGTCATTTAACCTTCATCAGCCCATTTCTTCATCTATAAAGTGGAAATAATAATAACACCTACCTCACAGAGTTGTTGTGGGAATCAAATGAAGTAATTTATGTAAAGCACTTTGCAAACTTAAAAGCCCTATGCAAATGTTAGCTGTAATTATGTTAGCTCATTTGAGCCTCTCAATAACCCTTTGAGGTAGGTATTAAGATATTATTATCATCTTTATTTTTTAGCTGAGGAAACTGAAATCCAGAGAGTTGACTGACTTGGCAAGGGTCACCCAACCCATAAACATTGAAGAGAAGGTGGAATTTGAACTCCGGTCATGTTGACTAGTTACTCTATCCACTTCATTGTTAAAATTTTTTTTCAAACTTTAAGGTGTTACAAAAATAGTTATTGTTATTTAATAGCTGAGGAACAGTACACATCAAAAGAGGGGGAATGAGTGATTTTGACTTTTTTTTTTTTGGAGTGGCACAATAATATGAATACAGATCAGTAGAGACATTACACACTCAGGGAAGAAGGGGAGTAGAAACTCAGGAGCCTCAGTACTTTGGGCACACAGCTACAACCTCTCTCTCAGACTCAGTTGGATCAATGAATGAATGAAATTATTAAATGTCTACTGTATGCCAAGGACTGTGCTAAGCTCTGAGGATACACATATAAAATCAAAGATTGTCCCTTCCCTCAAGGAGTGTATATTCTAATTGGGAGAATATATACATACACATACATGTATATATATATATAAAATTATATATGAGAGTATATATGTATGAACATATGTATATATGTATACACATGTGTGCACATACACATGTATATATACATATGCATATACATATGTGTATATATATCTATATGCATACACATATACACACATATGTGAGAGTAGCCAGGGAAAGCTTTTTCATTTAGAAAATTACAGAGTTCGTGATTGGAATCATGAGGGAGTAAGTTGACACTCCCGAGGACCCACAGAGCTGTCTCAAACAAATGTTTAATGTAGGTGTTCTTAACCAGGGATCTTGGACCTCTTAGGCATTCTGGTGAAATCAGTAGACCCTTTCTCAGAATAATATTTTAATGCATAAAATAAAATACATAGGAAGGGAAAAAATTGCATTGAAATACAGGTATAAAAAACCAACAACTTTACACCAGCAATGACAACTACAACCCCCAAACCAAGTTCATGGACTCCGTCCAGGTTAGGAATCCCTACCTCTAAAATTTGTGATGTGTGGTTCCCATGTACTCTCTTCTGCTTTCCAGATTCTCTGGACTATTTTTCTGACATGAGGTTTCCTTCAACTGTAATGGGGAAAGGAACCCTAGAATTTGTGTACATCTCACGGGAGTTTGGCATTTTCCCGTATTTTTCCAGAGGTGGGGTCTTGTAGCCACTGCCCAAGCACTTCAGAGTCAGAAACAAAATACTTTAAAGCCCCTAATGGATCCACGATCCCACAAGCACTCTTTCTACCAGTGTAATTGATTAATCAGTCAAAATGTTTGTCAGAAGCCTGCTATGTACCAGACACTATGTGAGAAGCTGGAGAAACAAAAGATAAAGACAAATAATTCCTTGCTTTCAAGAAGCTTTCATTCTTGGGGAATTGGAGGTGGGAATGGAATAACAAAAACAACACAATAATAAGAACTAGCTTTTTTATATCACTTTAAGGTTTGCAAAGTGTTTTGCATGTCATTTCATTTGATCCTCCCAACAACCCTGTAAGGTAGGTGTTATTATTATCTCCATTTTACAGATGAGGAAATTGAGACTGTATGATATTACTTGACTCGTCCAGGGTCACATAGCTAGCAAGTTCATGAGGCAGGATTAATACGTGCATATATCAGTATGTAGTGTATGCTTACACCATACTTACATCATAGTTATATAAGGTAAATACAGGATGATATCTGGTAGGGTGGAGGCACTAGCAGTTGGGCAGTTAGGAAAGGTCTCCTGAAGAAGGTCACACTTTATCTGAACTTTGAAGCAGGCTGGGTATTACAGGTGGAGGTGAGGAGGGATTGCATTCCACACCTGAGTGAGAGCCTATGAAAAGGCATAGTGAGAGCAGATGCAATGTCATGTGGGATGGACAGCTAGGTTGATTAGTTCAGCTGGAATGTTGAGTGTGTAAGAGAGTAAAGTGATATAAACATGGACAGGCAGGCTGGAGCCAGAAAATGAAGAAATTTAAAGACCAAATGCAGGAGTTAGTATTTGATCCTGGAGGATCAAATATGGAAGTCATTGGAGATCCCTAAGCAGGAGAATAACATGGTCCCAACCTGTGCTTTGGCAACTGTGTAGAGCATGGCTTGAAGAAAAAAGAGACTGCAGACAGGAAGACCAAATCAGATCCTATTGCAATAGACCAGGTGAGAGGTGATGAGGCTTGAGCTAGGGTGGTGGATAGAATACCTTATTTTTTATGCCTCTTGACCAGATTCTTCCCCAGTGTCCTGGGGACCTTCCTTCAGGTGTTTTAGCTTTTTGCTGGCTCTAGTGCATTACTTGGACTATGTCTATTATCATTGCTCTTCTTAAACATAATTGACCTACTTCCCTTTCCAATTATACATTGTCTTAATATCATCCTCATACTGATTCTTGGTAGAGAGTTTTCTCACCTGGGAGTTCCCTATTCTAATGAAATCATAGGTAGAGGCCTTAGATCTTTTATATTCTAGGACTTGGTACAAGCGGAACAATATCATGCAGAAACTTTGAGAAGACCTCACCAACTATAGGGAATCCATCTTCTACTTGGATTCTGTGCAATATACCCTTATGCATACATGTCTATTTTGTAATTTGCTATTGATTTGTTATTGATAGTATGCTTTGCCATTTGATATTGATAAGCAAGAGCATCTAGGTGGTGCCATAAATAGAGCACTAGGCCTGGAGTCAGGAAGACTCATCTTCCTGAGTTCAGATCTGATTTCAGATACTTCCTAGCTGTGTGACTCTAAGCAAGGCACTTAACCCTGTTTGCCTTAGTTTCCTCATCTGTAAAATGAACTGGAGAAGGAAATGGCAAACTACTCTAGTATTTTAGCCAAGAAAACTCTAAGTGGGGTCACAAAGAGGAAGACATGACTGAAAAATGACCAAATAACAATGACTTGGGTAAGCAGTGGATTATAATAGTATAATAATTTTAGGGTTTGAAAGGACCTTAGAGATTGAGGCTACACTTATATCCCTTATTTTACAGATGAAGAAACTAGGCAGGAAAATCAAGTAACTTGCCCAAGATCTCACAGTTAGTATGAATTGAGGCAATATTTGAACCTGTCTTGTTGACTTTAATCTCATAATTTTATCTACTATACTTCTTAGCCTCTATGCATTGAACCAATAAACATGTATCATTTTAATGTATGATCTGACTACACTAAGACTGTCGATCCAGAAATGACTCCTATGTTATTAACCAATATTTAAAAATATTTTCCCCCAATTATATGTTAAAGCATCAATATTTTATGTTAAAAAGAAAAAATTGTTTATGAGTACATATAATATTTGCCATGTTTCACATCTTCTATTTGAAAAAAAGTATTGATGATATATTAATATGAACATTCTTAGTGGTCTATATGCTTTTGACCTCTTTAATTACTTTAATACTATAGAAATTGGGGACACCCCCAACTTGCTGATGGGTTCCCACCAAGACAAGTTAACCCATGTCCAAGGAACTATGTGTGTCTACACTTGCTAAAAAGCACCACAGCTTATGAGCCCCAATTCAATGTGTTTACATTTACCAGTCAACCAGAGGACAGAATTGGTTCAGAGTAAAGACATTCAATCAGTTTTATCATAAGAAAAGAAGCAATAGGATATTTCTTTCATAAACTTCACATCATCTATGGTAAGAGATTCACTTGGAGAACATGTGTGGAGGTCTACATCAATTAAAATATATCAATCGGGAGCACATATAGTGAGGGCATGAGCACAGATAGGGCTACTCTGAGCTAGAGGGGTGCTGATGTTTTCTGTCAATGTGACTCCACTGTTCCAGCTGGGCTTATTCTCCACTGGTCTTAAATGCATGTCATTTTTGGTATGTGTATGGCAATGTATGTACTATAGTCTCTTCCAAGTACTAATATGTAATTGTCTTGCATGGTCATTGCCATATTCTATTGGGCACTTGCTTGTAGTGCTTCTTTCTACTTCTAACTTCTCACTTTACCTGGAGCACTCACCTGGCATATTACCTTTTCCTTAAAGAGTAGGTGCTCTTAACTTTTTTCAAGTCATGTTCTCCTTTGGCAATATGTTGGATATTATGGACCCCTCTTTCATAATAATATTCTTAAATGTATAGAATAAAATACATAGGATTACAAAGGAAACCAATTATGTTGAAACAGTTATAAAAAAAATAAGTTCACCAACCTCAGGTTAAGAAACCTTGCCGTAGAGGAAGAGTTGACTTTATCTTTTTGCTTTTACCTTAGATCCTGAAGACTTAAGCTTTAGGTCTTTCAGGAATGCTGATCCTTTATATACGCAGGATAAACTAAAGATAAAACCCTTTGCTGCTTTTTACCCTGTGAAAATAATCTGTTCTCAGCGCCTTGGCTGTGATATTCTTTTCCTCTTTCGAAGGAGAGCTCTCACCTTCTGTGTCTCTTTTGGAACACAAACCAGCCAGGCAGTTCAGTAGAACCTGCAGGTATTAAACCTGTCTTTTAACCTTCTTTCTACTCACCAAGGCAAGGTCAGTGTAGCAAGCTTCTATTTGACTTAAAGTTAGAAAATCTTTGTAACTTCCAATAATTTTTGATTGTCAAATTATACCCCTTTGGAATCATTTCAGGGAATGCTGCCTATTTAACAAACTACCAAAAACTGTCTAGGTCTGAACCCATCCCTACCTCATTTCCTACGTTTTTTTTTTAAAAGGCCATGATTATTTTTGGTCTCCCCTGCGAATGAACTGGGGGGCTGGGGAGGGAGAACAGTGACCCCTAGGTAGAGCTACTTGGAGGCATTTACCTCAACTCTTTGTTCCTAATTCCTGCCTTTTACACGTACATGTGGTGGTTAGCCACAAACTTGGGGCCAAACTATGTCCCTTGTTGGGGGAAGAATTTGCCATCTCTATAAATTACATGTGGCTTACCGAGAGATTTGTGAATATACAGAAGAGTATATGTTAACATGTTATGAAATGAATATAGTTATTGATAGTCAGAGTCTCATACATATGCAAGAGTCTAATGCATGACATTTACATTAGAATTGCATGAAGCTAACCATATTTCATGTAATAAACATGTCACATATAATTATGACATATACTGTCATCCTATAATATGATATTATGTGTATGACCAAGAACACATTTTCCAAGCAACACGTGACTCATAGCACACATAGCAGAATTGTATACAGTAACCAAACACATAATTCACATGCAGGAATACAATGCATGCACATATATCAATAGTACATATATAACATTGCATGTTAGCATACATATCAGCAACAGTATCAGTGAAGCATAATACAGTAACAATAGCACATTGCATAATGAAACATAAAATTATAACATATAACCTGTGTTGTTACAATTGTTTATATGTTACAAACAGATCATATATTATGAAATGCATGCTGTCTAGCTACCTGAGTAATCATTTTCTCCCATTTTATTTGAAACATCATAAAGCAAGCTTGATCACTAAATAATCATCTTAGAATGTCTACCGGGACCCCACGAATGTGTGAATGGCTCAGGCTGACTGTGCTGGTGTAACTATTCACAAATCCTGAATTTTCAAGCTTGAGCTCACGAACGGCCTGAACTGAGAATCAGTAACCACAGACCTCCTAGACTTTAGCCCCAATCCTGATTTTGTGAATAGCTCAGACAGCTTATCACAGCCTCCAGGTTCTAGGCTGTTAGGACTCCAGGTGCTTCACTGAAATCCTTTATTCAAAAGTTCTGACTTTATTAGGTTTATTTGACTGGCAACAATCTTTTGACTATTCTACATCTTCAAATCATATTTTCCAACTTTTTTGTTTCCTGTACTTACCTTTGTATTGAAGCCATGAAATACAGTGTTGGAGTCTTCTCACTAATGCTGAGTGTTCTTGTATCCTTTACCTACCCTTCCTTCCCCTTAGATGCTTCTCCTCACTCTCTTCCCTTTTGAAGCCCATCCTAAGATAAGTCAAGTAAGTGTGTGTGTGTGTGTGTGTGTGTGTGTGTGTGTGTATGTGTGTGTTTGTGTTGAGGGACAGGTGACATTAGGAACCTGAACACAGAATTTCTGAAAGCTATAAACTCCAACTTTAACTTGCATTGAATCTTGCTCTCTGATTTACCCAATGAAGTCTCCACTGATTCCCTCTCTCCTCACCCCCAGCCCCCATACACAGACTTACTACTCTTACTACACCCTCACACAACATTGCTCTCCAATTCCCTTACTGTCTTCAAAAGGACTTTGATTACCCTGCTGTTATTCCTTTCACACTACAGTTGAGCTCTATCCACAGTTCTTTCCTTAACCCCGAGGCTAGTTTCTATCACAACACCTCTCTCAGAACACCAGGGAAGAGAGAACCTTCTGACACTTCTTAAAAAAGCCCAGGAACGAATCAGCAGATATGCATCCCTTGCAGGCCCATATGTGCTCCTCTTACCGGCATTCTCAGACACTAGTACAAGGCATATGTTGATTTCGTTTGGAAGATCTTGTCAAGATCTTCACAGAATCCTTTTACTTCTTCACCCTTTGCAACAGATGTTGACACATAAAGCAGAATCCTCTTCACGGTGATGTTTTTGCTCGAACTAATCATGAACACTGCAAACAGGTTGACAAGGCAGCCCATGAAATGATGTTTCTTGTTTTGGGAAACACAATGAAACAAAGTCTACCCAATCCTTTATTAACCTCTGAAGAAAACCTGTGCAGTGTTCTGCCATGTAATTGTGTCTTCCTTATGTCTTCCAGTTTCTTCTGTGGAGATGCTGTCAATATTTACGTGGCTTAATTCCTCCAGTAGTGACTTACATGGAAGGGACCTTAGAAACCATCAAGGCCCCCCCCCCCCCCTTTTTTTTTTACAAATGAGGAACCTGCGGCTCAGTGAGGTTATGTAAATTGCCCAAGGTCTCATTGGTCATTGGGCAAAGATATCACATTTTAAGCACCTGCAGTTAAATTACCATTTAAAGAGAAAGTAAAAATAGTTTTAGTCAATAACCAATGTTCCCCTTTCTGTCACTTGGCCATTTTGCCTGCAGATGCAGAAGGACCCACAAAGGATAGGGGCCATTTTGTCTTTTTTGTTTTGTTTCCTGGGTTGTCATGGCTAAAAATTTATCACATATTATCCAACCTGCTGCCAATGAGCCTCTTTCCACTTAGCTAGCTGGTCCTTTTCCAGTAGGCACAGACTGTAGTCAAGACCATGCAAAACCCTTTCAAACTGGTATAGGACCTGCCAGAGCTAGCCTAGGAGAACTCAGGGTCATCTCCATGTGACAAAAATTCATGAGTGTAAGATTATTTTTTATATTCAGTTGTCACTTAATAAATGTTGATTGAATTAAATATGAGCACAATAACATCTTATTGTTTATCTGGACTTCAGAGCATAAACTTTGTTTTTTATTTCAACTCTCCGCTTCACATTTTAGGTTAAGGTTTTAAGTGTTTCTTCCTCTATTTCCTGGTTGCCTCATTTGGGGTTGTCTTGGCAAAGATACTGGAGTGGTTTGCCATTTCCTTTTCCATCTAGTTTTACAGATGAGGAAACTGAGGCAAACAAGGCTAAGTATGTTGCTCAGGGTCACACAGTTAGGGAAGTGTGTGAGGCCAGATTTGAACTCAGGAAAATGAGTCTTTCTGACTCCAGGCCAGATGCTCTATGTACTGCACCACCTAGTTGCCTACCATTTACATATATTACAAATATGCTTACTTTTATTACATATATGTGTGTCTATCTATATTCTCAGGCCCTGCGACAATGCTTTGCACACAGTTGGATAAATGAACGTTTGAGTGAATATTAGTATAAATTTGAAAATTTCCCTCAGTTTCTCAACATTACTGTATTTCTGACAGTTTCCACCCATTCCTGTGCTATTCTTAAGAATGAAATACAGGGAAATTGTACATTTGTAACCCCATCAGATTGATACCCTTTAAAAATGGCTTAAATGAGGGTTCCCCTCAATTGGCAGCCACTGAGTTTCTATTAGAACACTGCTAAGGTCAAGATAGGTTAATATATTCAGATGGGATTGAAATAACAGATGCATTGCTATTTACAGTCTAGACTTGGTGGAGAAGCCAGCAGAAAGGAGGGCATGATTTGTACAATGCATTGTCATCTCTGCAGCTCATTAGTATCAAGAGCTGACATAGGCAACTGTTTGTCAATGAGTCTTGCTGGCTGACGTTGACCTTGTCGTGACAGCTACTGCTTTTCTGACATCTGTTAGCGTGACATGTGGTCCTGGACTCTCTGTTTGCAGCTGGTCTCTTGGGATTGATGTACTGTGAGTTCTGATGTGTTGTTAGTACAATTCTTAGGGTCATGTTATTATGCCATGCCATTTGACATTAATGTTAACTGGCTACTGCTTTGCTGGACTTTCTTGCTTGATAAGCTGCTTGGTTATGTTTCAGCTGGAATGGCTCTTTGTAATGGTCGCAGATGGTAGGGTTTGAGTAGTTAGATGTGGGCTGATGTCAGCACTGAAATACCTTCAGGAGAAGTTGATCCATATTCTATAACTTTAGATCACTAGAAATAGTTCAAGTTGTTGAAGGATGGGGTGGGTGTCTGTGAATTAAAAAAAAAGATGTTTAATTGTGAGCTTTTATATGAACTTCTTGAAGACAAAAATAGAGCCTTCTAAATAAATACAAATGGAAAAGCAATTTGGTACCATTGTAATGTACTGTGGTTTAGAAGATTCAAATCTTAAAATTTACTTTGAAAGTTTAATTCTGATATTTCCTGAATCTTCTACCCTAAGGATTGGAATAAATTCCTAAGTATACTGGGGTAAAAGATGTTGTTTTCTCACCTTTCCCTCCTTTTATTCTTTTCCTTTCTTTTTCTTTTCTATTTCTTCCTTTTCCTGCTTCTTTCCCACTTACATCTCATCAGATTTAAATTCCCATTTATCCTTCATCCCTGTTTCATAAATATTCGGGCAATCTTAAAGTGTGAACTACAGCCCCATTTCTTGGTGACCCATTACTTGAATTTAGGCATAATACTGATATCATATGTGTCCACAGGCTCAAAAACCAAAACCAAACCAAAATAATAATAATAATAACAACAATAACAACAAAAACTTTTAGTAAATGCTTGGTATGGCAAGGTTGGTTTTGATATGGTAGGTATTCTCCCCACTTCTCAACCCTAAGAGGTTTAAGTGTAGTGGCAGCATCTCCTGGGTGAGCTGAACTCTGTTATAATGCTATTTACTGTAAAGGACACCAGGACTAGGAGGACAGAATAACTGGCAAATGAATGAATAACACCTTTGATGTTGACTTTGATGTTGAGGGTTCCTGCAGTTGGTAGTTGAGAGGGAATTGATTCTGCTTCAAGGCTCACATTACAGAGATGTTTAAGTGAAATGTGACAGAAAGAAGAGGACTTTATCCTACCTGCTGATGAATATCTTCCAGGGAATTTTTTTTTTACCCCATCAGCTCTCAGCAGCGTATGTATATGTATGGGCCAGCATATGGTAAGGGCTTCATATAAGTGTGTGCATGTGTGTGCGTGCATGTGTGTGTGCATGTGCACATGTGCATACTTGTGCAACAGAGAGGAATCTTTTTTAATTTAATTTAATCTGTTTTAATTTTTTCTTTTAAATATTTATTGGTATCTTTTGTTCTTACAACATTGTACTTTCCTAATATATGTCCCTCTCTCCTACTCCCAGAGTCTTATAAGAAAAAATGAAAATGAAGATGAAAACCAAAGCTATTCAGCAATACTAACCAAGTACCAATACTAACCATTTCAGCAACCTATCCTACTACTACTATTACTACTACTACTACCACAAGTAACAGCAATCATTTACATAGTACTTTAAGGTTTGCAAAGTGCTTTACATATAATACTTGCTTTGATCAGGAACACCAACCTGGTTCTGCATCTATAGTTCCCAATTTCTGCAAAGAAGGCAGGGTTTCTTGTTGCTTTTCAAGTATGGGTATTTTTTTTTCCTAACTGTAAATTTACAAATAAGCAAACTAAGACATTTCATTCTTTTTTCAGCTTACTCCCTAGGATTTTTTTTTAATGTTACTGGATAGTAGCTTCAGTATTTGAGTTTTTATATATATATTTTTCCAAGCCTTTTTATTGCAAGTCAAGGGAACAAATGAATAGTGACCTGGAGCACCAGCTATTTCAACCACAGGAAGTTTGGTAAAAGTTCTTTCTGTCATTTCTTATTTTTAGAAAAATTAAAAAAAAATGAAGTGTCAGACATTTAAAGACTCCTTCTCTATATCCTCTGGTGCCCTAAGCTACTCTAAAAATGTGCTTAGAATCTGTAGATAGACTCCCAACTACTTAAATAGGGAAGAGTAGCATGAGTCAAGCTGATTTCCAAATACACCACATTGACATCTTGTAATGTTATTCCTATTTGCATGCTGAACCCAGGCTTAATGGAGAAAAGGCCCTTGGAGGCAGAAGTTCCTTGTATATAGAGGAGTAGCAAGTGGCCATCTTATTAGACCCTAAGAAAGTAGGTCTATGATGTGCCAATGTGTAACTTTGTTGTTGTTGTTCAATTATTTGAATTGTGTCTGATTCTTCATGATCTCATTTGAGGTTTTCTAGGCAAAGATACTGGAGTGATTTGCCATTTCCTTCCTTATCTCATTTTACAGATGAGGAAACTGAGGCAAACAGAATTAAGTGACTGTCCCAGCTAGAGTGTGAGGCCAGATTTGAATTCAGGAAGATGAGCCTTCCTAACTTAGGCTGGCACTCTATCTACCATACCACCTAGCTGTCCAGATGTATAACTAACTTTGGGAAATTCATATATTGGTAGAAGACCTGAAATTACTGAGTCCAATCTTAATTATCTGTACACAAATGCTCTCTGAGAGGGTTTGATTAGACAGCTTCTCAGAGCACTTCCTGCTCGAGGTCTATGCTCATATGAATTGTCCCCAACCTGTATCATGCAGGTTCTTCTTGAAGAGCTCCAATAATGGGAAACTCCCTACTTCTCAAGGCGGCTCCCTATTATAAGTCAGTTCTAGTGGCTAAAGTGTTCTGTTCCATGTGGAGTTAGGGTAAGGCACCAAAAGGTGTCTCTCTGCAACTTCTGACCATTACTTCTTGTTCTCTGTTGTGTCCAACAAAATTTTTTCTCTCTCCATGTATATACACCAAATCTATATATATGTATATGCATGCACATGTACACACATTTATAGACATACATATACATATATACACATACATACATATATAGATACACACACATGCCTGGTTTGTTGGACTGGGGCATCTCTTGTGGAATTCAACATCTCTGACTCTTTGCTGAGGAATATGTGCCTTGTGGAGATGATGGAGGGACCCCTGATTTGTCCCTAGTGACTGGAGCTATCAGGATCCATATGTCATCCTAGCAAAGTAAGTAAGGAGCCAAAGGTGCTATCTAACTCCATGGGATATGTACCAGTCCAGCAAATCAGAGGTACCTCCTATTAACTCTTTTTACTTATGTAGCCTTTACGAAACTCTGTGGTTCCTTATCTCAACTCCCACTCCCACTGGTGAGCTGGGTTCCCAAACAGAGGCTTATCACATATCCCCCTCAGGGTTTTAGAGGTACCCAAGAGAGTAGGTGGGTTTTTTTCTTAATGCTATTGACTCTAGTCCCACTCTTGTATATTCTCCATCCAATATCTCCACTTATAATTAGTATGTCTTTCATATCACTCATTAACCTAGTGATTAGCACCCCAATATATTTAACTAATTACTATCAATTGGCATTTACAAAGGGATATTTGCTGAAAAGATATTGTTGTGTAACTCAGGTTAGGGTGGGCATGCCCAGTTCTTCTCTTTTTTGGTTGCACTTTTTTCCGCTGTGTTCTTTTTCTCAATTCTTTTCTGCTTTGCTCAGCATGTATGCCATGAACTGGGATCTTTATCCCCTGCTGATAAGAGTGGTTGAAAGGGAGTGGCCAAAAAGAGCAGCTGTAAAAAGTCATTAGGTCAATCTCACCAGTTTTAAAGTCAGGTAGCCAATCAAAAGTGGCTACCTCCCCATGAGGACACAAGTTTCCATATTAACAAAACTGGGAATGCCCAGACCAGTCTGGGTTACAGTAAGAATGGAAGTTACAAAGTATTCACTTTAAACACCCTATGGCATACTTTCTTCTAAAAAACTACCTGCTTCCATGGGGAGAGTGGGCTCAAACTGAAAGCACATTGCTACAAAACACTGTCCCACTACCTAGTTCACTTCTGAATTCAGCATGGCCAATTGGATGTCTTTTTCTCTTGATTGACTTTGATAAACTGGTTCAAAACAGGCTACTCCTCATTGTGTTTGACTGCTAGCAAATTCTGTTATAGATTCCCATCACTAGACCTCTGGTTCTCTGGCCTTTTGAATCTCATAAGGTAATCTTGTCTGTGATACTCCTTCAACTAAGACGAGGAAAAGGGACAAACACAAAAAGGACAGAGTCCACCTAGGTGTGATGTGGCCACATAATGGCTGGGAGGGGGAGGGGGTTCCCCACTTAGAAGTTTACAGCATTTTGTGCTTTTAACTTGCATGTGGTTAAAAAACTAGAGGGAGTGATTCAACTCATTAATGCATTTTGTCTGGACATTCAATTCCAGCTCAGCAGCAAACCAAAAGACTCCTCTTAGTCACACAGTAAGCAAATAGGAAATGGTTTTGATTATTTGCACATTCTCCAAAATTTATGTGGAGGAATGGATCAGGTAAAGCATGGTGAATATGCTCATAAAAATTGAGTTCTCATTGGCAAGTTCCCCATTATGCACATATTTATCAGAGCAATTGAGTACTGGGGTATCAGAGGTCATGGTAAGAGATGGACAAGATCATCAGATAGGCAAGCACTTGGCTGAATGAGTAGGTGGAAGGTGTCTGGGGGTGGATCATGGTATATGAAAGATGGCAGCAAAATTAGCAGATTTTTCCATTGGAAGATTTGTTCTGCTCTGAGAAATCTACTGCTCTCCATGAGAAAACCTGCTTCTTGAGCATATGATCATGTAACTGCTTTTTTCTGCTGGCAAGCAGTCAAGCTTCCCATGTTTATAAGCATTGAAGTTATTTGTGCTCCCTGGTCTTCTCTCTCTGATAGATTGTGACCTAGTTGAGAAAGGTGAATGGCAGTGCTAATGGCTGAAAAGGTTTTCAGGCTGAGGTTTCTCAGTCTGCTTTATACATTGGTGTCATAATTACTCTGATAAGGAGCATTTGGTCTACTATTCTTCACTGCTACCAAAGGATTGGGGTGGTAGGACATATATGCTAACAAATACTTTTTTTTTGGAGAGAGAAGAGCAGTAAACCAAATAGAAATCAAAGGAAGAGATCAATGTAGGAAAGTACTGTGACAATTGGTGAGGCAGCTGTCATGAAATGAAGTGAATTCTAATGTTATTCTTCTTATGTTCTTGGGGGAGTGATAATAGGCAGATTTCTAGATGGGGTGTTTTTGAGGGCACTGGGAAGGTCCTCTGCCTAACAAAAATACTTCCCCTTTGTTCATTGATGTATGGAAGTCTGCAATAGATTAATAGTTTTACTTTTTGTTAAAAATGCAAATACCCCAGTAGGGGAAATGATAAAACCTTGAAAAATTTTATTTATGCCTTTTGGTTTTGTTTCACCTCCATTTACAGATATATCCATTCCCATTCTTCTATCTAGGGAGCTATTCCTTGCTACAAAGAATAATGAAAAATAAAATAGAAGCAGTTCTTGAAAACTCACATATCAGCTAAATCCATGTTATAGGCAATGTTCCATACCCATATTTCTCCACCTCTGCAAAGAAAGGAGGGAGGTGTGTTTTCTTATCTCTCTTTGGGGTTAAACTTGATCATTATAATTATGTAGCATTTAGTTTCATTTTTTTGTTTTTTCCATTTAAAATTTTTATAGTTATTATATATATGCACAGATAGATGTATTATTTTCTAGGTCTGCTTATTTTATTTTGCATTAGTTCACGTAAGTTTTCCCATGCTTCTCTGTATTTTTCATATTCATCTTTTCATATGGTACTGTAATATCCTGTTTTACAGATATGTCACAATTTGTTTAGCTATGCCCCAATAAACAGACATTTCCTATGTTCCTATTTTTATTTTTTGCTACTACAAAAAGTGCTATATGGTTATAGTATTATGTTGCAGTTACAGTATATAGTTATAAGTTATAGTATTTTGGTGAGGACATATTAAGTCTTAGCAGTATTTTGCATATCAGCGTGGAGAAGATAGTTCTGGGAGGGACCTTGGAGGTTCTCTAGTGAAGGGCTGTGTAACCTAGGGAGAAACAACTAAGAGCTTTGCCCTAAATCATCACAATTTGAGGGGCACTGACAGCATTTACTATCTCCTTCAACAATTTAAGATTAGCACCTAGTTACCAAGAATAATTAAAATGGTAAAGCAAGATGGTAAGTGCTTCCTCCCTCCGTCTACAACACTGACACCCCAGGGGAACGCCTACGCATTAGAGATATTTTACTGAGTCCCAGGGCTATGTAATCTCCCACCCCCAACTTAATTTGACTTTAAAAGCTGATCTAAGGTCAAGTTTCATTACATTTTCTCTGGGTGCACACACACACAAACACACATACATAGGAGTGTGAGAACACACGTTAGTTATGACTATGATCTAGTCCAACCTTTTTTCTGAAGAATGAATTACTTCTATACAACTACTTCAATAAGCAGTGATTCAATCCCAGATAATCAACTTTTAGGAGAGGTTTTAATAAAAGAGAAAGGGAAAAAATCCCACCAAATCTTGGTGGGCCTGAGGTAGGGGTACCCTGAAGGGAGAAAAGGAATACTTGGACCAAACACTTGCCTATGTCCATGTTTTGTTCTTCCATATCTATACTTCTCTTGATGGCTACCATCCATCCAATAAATGAAAATCCAGAAAACTGCCTTGAGATAGGTCTGAAACAAAACAATAGGGAACTCAATTTCTCTCTGGATAGCACACATAAATTATTCACAATGATAATAACTCACATATTTATAATCCCTTATGGTTTACAAATCACTTGCCTTACAAAACCTGGGAAGGAGTGTAAGTATTAGTATTCTCACTTTACAAAGAAAGAAATTGAGGTTTAACAAGGTTGTGTCTTGTAATAAGATCATAGTATTTTATAGCTGGGAAGGACCTGGGAGATCATAGTCCAAACATTTCTTCAAACAACAATCAGTCAACAACCATTTTTTAAGAGGCTACTCTTCGACAGGTGCTGGGGATACAGAGTAATAATGAAACATCCTCTCAAGGAGCTTATAATCTACCATCTTAAAAATTTTAGATAAAGAAGTAGAAGCTCAGAGAGGTGAATTGATTTTGTCCATGGTCACACAGCTACTAGGAGGCAGCATGGCATGGTAGAAAGAGAGATAACCTATAAACTTGGGTTCAGATCCTGCTTCTGACTCATACTGGCCTTGTTATACAGCTGGCCTATATGTGGCCCAAAACACTTCTGAGTGCAGAGGAACTGGATTAAAATATAACTGGCAAAAGTTTAACAAAATAAATAAAAACACAAATAAAACAGATAAGATTGCATTTTAAAACTAAGTCAATATGCAGGCTACAGGGTTCCTTATGTACCGTTTGGTGGCCTCCATTTCTAATTGAGTTTGACATTCCTGCTCAAGATGACTCTCTAAGACTATAAATTGCAGATAAGGTGACAATTCCCTATACTAGTGAAATCACAGTTCCAAATCCTATCCACAAAGTTACTATAATAAATGGCAGGGTCAGGATTCAAACCTGACATTTTCTGATTCCAGATCCAGGGCTTTTCCACTACATTACGGCTGAAAACCAACCATATTTTCTTCTTCTCTGTAATCTAAGGGTCAATATCAATTTGTATTGGGTTGGTAAATTGAAGAATTTGCATAAATACCCTTGGAATGTTGATTACTAGCTCACTGGAAAAAGTAATAGACTGAAAGGCTTTAGATTAGAATCAGGAATACCAGTCTTCAAAGCCCACCTCAGGCACTTCCAAGCTATGTGCTCTAGGAAAATCATTTAATGTCACTGGGCCTCAGTTTCCTCATCTGTAAAAGGAGGAGGTTGAACTAGATGGCCTCTGATGTCCTTTACAATTCTCAATTTATGATCTCAATTCTATAACCTAGAGGTGAAGAGGAAGGAGTAGAGAATCATAAGCAAAGGAAAACAGGTAGATTTTGGAAGGAGAAGGAAATAAGAAAGATGAGTTAAGAGGAAGAATGAGCAAATGAGAGAATAAGCAAGATTTAAGAGGTCATGTGATGACAGAAAGCTCTCACCTACCTCTAAATATTTTCTCTGAACTTTTCATTTCTTTGTCAAGGCTATTGAGGTTAAGTGACTTATCCAGGGTCATACAACTAATGAGTATCATGTGTCCGAGGCAAGATCTGAACTCAGGTCCTCCTGACTCCAGGGCTGGTCCTCTATCTACTGTGCCACCTAGCTCCCCCAAGCTTTTCATTTCTTAAAAGAGGAGGTTATGGAGTCTGGAAGACTCATCTATTTTCCTGAGTTCAAATTTGGTCTTAGACACTTACCAGCTGTGTGACCCGGGCAAGTCACTTAACCCTGTTTGCCTCAGTTTCCTCATCTGCAAAATGAGCCAGAGAAGGAAATGCAAACTACTCAAATATCTTCGCCAATAAAACCCCAAAATCTCATCATGAAGAGTTTAAAAAAAAAAGAGGAAGTTATATGGGCCTAGAATTGGAGGATAGGAAAGAGAGGAGGGAAAATGATAAGAACTCTTTACCATAGCCAGTTAAGTAAGTAAGAAGCATGGACTGAGACATTTTTTTTCTTATAGAAACATTCTTCTGCTTCAATAAAACAAAGGGTGATTTGTCCTAGATAATGTTTTCCCCATAGACTGCTATGGGGGAAAAACACAAGCTTAATTTCAGATCTACTTATGGGAAAAATAACTTTTGGGGACTGTTCTAGCTTATGAGTTCCTTGCCCTTTGCCTCAAGACTCAAATTTGCCAGAGTGCAGCCAGATATTTCTGTTAAGTAGAGCCTGGAGCCCTACTTAGGGAGTGTGTCCAAAGGGAGAACATCTGGGTGGGCTGAACTTATTTTCTTTTTATTTAATTCAATCGATTCAGCCAAGCAGCTCTCACAGGGATACTGCAGTCAGAACCAAGGCATTATTTTTATTTGAGCTCTTGTACCAAAGAGCAAATCTGCATACTTCTTCTACTAATGTGCTTTCCAGATGCTACACATTGAGCTCAGGCAGGATGCCCTTGTAATTGAGATAGTAATGATAATAATAATTCTTATTTTTATTCTTAATTAAGGTTGGGATCACTTGGGTTTTCTGAAAGTGAGAAATCTCTGGCAAATCAGTGGAGTGCTAAATTTCTTGAGCAATCCAAATGTCGTGTGTGGGGAAGAAGAAGGCAGGAATATTGAATGCAGGGGCCAAAGGATCAGGGAGGGGAAGATGGAGACATCCACTTGAGGCCAGGAATTAAACTAATGAGAATATTGCTATTATTCTTCCCTGACCCCGACACTATTGCAGGGGAATCAAATATGATATGATATGATAGTGGGGGCTTGAAATAAGACTGGCATTGTCAGGTCCTATGCTACTGGCTGCATCTTATGATGTGGAATACATACCTTTGTCTTCCACTTTACTCTTAGCCCAATCTCCCCACATTGTAAGTTCATTAAAGTGGTGTCCCCTAAAACATATTTGTTCTAGCTGTAGATATGTTAGTGGACAAAGAGTTAAAAACTCCCTACTGTTTGTCAAAATTTGGTAGGTATTGTTTTTTGGGGTGGGAGAGAATTTGAGGGAGATTGCAGACCTGCAATTTCATCAGTATAGGGAATTAACTCCTTTTGAGGAAACTCCCTTCATCTATGCAGATGAGCAAAAGTTAAGCAACTTAAAATTTACCTAGGACTCTCAGAGGCTAAGTGACTTGCCCACAGTCACATAGCCAGCATGTGTCAGAGGCAAGACTTAAACTTAGGTCTTCCTAACTCTAAGGTTAGCTTTCTCTACTCTATGACACACTGCTTCTTGAGGTTATTAGTTATTATTGGGCATTACCTTCCAAATATCCTCCCAAGATAGAAGTTCATTGAGCCATGAGATGTCTGGAGCACTCGGTTATCTCAAATTATCCAAGAGCAAAATTTGAGGTGGTCAAAGTTTGCTTTTTCTGTGCAGCATCTTTCTCCCCCAGCGTCCAGTGCCATCTTTGTGTGCCCTCAATTGATCAATCAAATTCTGTGTTCTGGATGAGGTTTCTTATAGGACAACAAGAAAAGAAGAAATTAAATAGTGAGCAGGTTAGAATAACAGGTAAGAGCACAGGAACACCCTAGTTCAAATGCTGCCTCAGACACTTATTAGCTGTGTGAGCTTGAGAAAGTCACTAATCACTTTACCTCTTTTGATCTCAGTTTCCTTATCTGTATAATGGGAATAACAATAGCATTTCCCCTGCCCTGAGTTTTTGTGAAGATCAGATGAGACAACATATGTACAGAGCTTTGTAAACCTCAAGGTGCTATATAAATACTTGTTGTTGTTTAGTCATTTTTCAATTGTATCCAACTCTTTGTGACCCCATTTAGGGTTTTCTTGGCAAAGATACTGGAGTGGTTTGCCATTTCCTTCTCCAGCTCATTTTTTTTTTTTTACAGATGAGGAAACTGAGGCAATTAGGATTAAGTGACTTTCCCAGGGCCACATAGCTAGTAAGACTCTGAGGCCAGAGTTGAACTCATCAAGAGGAAAATTCCTAACTACAGGCCTGGTGCTCTAGCCATTGCACCACCCAGCTGCTATATAAATGCTAGTAGTGGTTGAAATGCTAAGACTAATGAGTGATCACTTACAGAGAAAATGGAGCTCTACTAGTGCACATAATCTTTTGGTCTAGCCATTAACTCCTTGCCTTCTGAACAAAGTAAATAAACATATAACTTCGATGCTTTTTCTTTTCACTTAGGGACTAGTTTTTCAATGGGAACTTTAGAAGCATTAATAAGATTCAATTTGATAGAGGCATCAAAAGGCACAGACATTCATCTGAGCATCAGAGACTTTGTGGATCAGTGGACTAACCTAACTTTAATTACTAGAAGTTTGTTTCCTAACATTTTGACAAAGTCAAAAACACCTACTTCTAAGATGCAAGTGCATGGGAACCATTCTGATCTGTTTTACTGTGGGGCAGAACTTGATTTTATAATACTCAATTTGTTTTTCATGTGAAGGGCAGTAGGTAATTTACTTTCAAGATGTAAAGGTATACTTAAACAAATATTAAATGAAACACAGTCTCGGACAAAGTTTGTTTCACATAAATGGCCAGAGTCATGTGCCTCTCTCTAGGGTCTAAGGCCATTTCAGGCTCTTGCACTCTGGATGAGAGGGCTAGAAACCAGAAGAAGGCACTGACAAGCCAAGCCTTGGCCTTGCTGGTATAAGAGAAGAGCCTTTACTTGAAGTGGAGTTTTATAGCAGTGCACTAAGAAGAAAAACATATTGTGGGAAAGGGAGATGTAGAATCTGAATTGAAGAATGGTAAGTTTTAACATTATAGAGGTCATATCACTAATAATAATGGCTAGCATTGAAGGCTAGGTCCCGCTTAGTGCAAATAATGAATCCACTGAAATAGTTTCATGTATTCAAGTGGGAACTATTGGAAATTATAATTATGTAAAAAAATATGGTAATTGACCCTGGCCCAATGGAAATATGCAGTATGAATTTTAATAACACTACCACATCAGGGAATTAGTTATTCTCACTAATCTAATCTATTCTCACTAAACTGATACTAACTATTTAGCACATCATAATGGGATTTGTAAGCCATCATAATGGGATAAAGTTTACAAAACACTGAATTTGAAAACAAAACAAAACAAAACAAAACCCAAAGCCCTTGTGAAGTCTGTAGTAAAAGTATTTGGATGGGGGCAAATGGGAAGGAGATGGGAGGGGTCAAATTTGTAATGTCATTGCATTAGGAACTTGCTGTGAGGAAACTTTTACCAATGAGACAATTAGGTGGCACAGTGTGTGGAGCATTGGCCTGGAATCAGAAAGATTTGAGTTCAAATCTAACCTATTACTAGTTGTGTGAGCCAGGGCAAGTCACTTAAGCTTTGTTTGCATCAGTTTCTTCATCTGTAACACAGGGATAATAATAGCACTTACCTCTCAAGGGTTGTTGTGATGATCAAGTAAAACAATAATTGTAAAGCACTCACTGCAGTGCCTGAAACTTTGTTAAGCACTATATAAATGTTAGTTATCATTAGCTATCAACACTGATTAGTGCTTGTTACAGTATTTTTATTTTATCTCGGTTTAATAGCTATGGAAACTGAAGCGCAGGGACATTAAGTGACTTGTCTAAGGGTAGAAAGACTCAGAGTCAAGATTGGAATACAGATCTTTGCTTCTAAGTCAACTCTGTAGTGCTCTTTCTAATAGTTTTTCCCCCCAAAAACCATTTATTAAGTACATTTTTATTCTAGTTAGGGCTCTAGGTATGCAAAGATTTAAAAACAAAAAAACAGCCCCTACCCTCAAGGATAAAAATAAGTGTTTGAGAGGGGACCTGGATTCAAATCCGGCCTTGGAAGCTTACTAGCTGTGTCTCTGTGGGCAAATCATTTAACTTTAGGTACTCAGGCTCCTCATGTGTAAAATGAAGGAATTGGATTGGATGGTCTCTAAAGTCTACATATATGATCATATGAAGATATGACACCTTTACACATAAATGTGACACACTGACTATAACAAGGGGAATGACAAGATGCAGAAAAAGGCCCCAAGAAAATTTGAGGTGGGGACATCACTTTCTGTTGCCATGATCAGGACATTATTCACAGAGGGCCAGACACATGAACTATACCTCAAACACAATGAAAAATTTCCATAGGCAGAGATAAAGAGAGAGTGCATTATAAGCACGGAGAGAAGCTTGTACATATCCCTGGAGATGAGAGAAATCAGGGCAAGATTCAGGAATAACTAGCATCCCTGTCTTCAGAAAGAGAAAAGATGTGAAGGTGGAAGGGGAACAATGCAGAATGGGCCAAAAAGGAAGGCTGGAAGACCAAGGAGTGTGAATTTTATCCTGTCTGTGGTTTGTTGTTCAGTTGTTTCAGTTGTGTCTGACTCTTTGTGACCCCATCTGGGGTTTTCTTGGTGAAAATACCTGAATGGTTTGCCATTTTCCTTCTCCAGCTCATTTTACGAATGAGGAAACTGGGGCAAACAGGGTTAAGTGACTTGCCCAGGGTCACACAGCTAGTAAGTGTCTGAGATTGGATTTAAACTCAGGTCTTCCTTACTCCAGGACTAAGGCTCTATCCAATGCGCACCAAGCTGCCCTCCTATCTGCAATAGGGAAAAGTTAAATGTTTTTGAGCAGAAGTGACATGTTCAGACTTGGGCACTAGGAATACTTCACAGGCTGACCCCCTTCTCACCTTTCCCAATCTATTTATACTTTCCTCCCTTCCATGATCCAATATACTGACTTGCTGTTCCCTTCTCATGACCCTCCATCTTCAATATCTATCTATGACTTTGTTCTAGCCATCTGACTAGCATGGAATACTCTTCTTTTTTATTTCTACTTCATAGAATCCCTGATTTCCTTTAGGACTTACCTCACTGCCACAGCAGGAGTATCTCTTCCCTCCTTATTGATAGATTTCAGATGGGTCCTATTCTTACCTTGGTTTTTGGAGAATAAAAATGACTTTCCTGTTTGCTTGTCTTGAAATTTCCTCCTCTGAGTTTCAGGCCCTCATTCTAAACCTTTTCTTTAAGTGTTGGTTGGTGTGAAGTGATTTCTCTCCTCCCTTGACCAGATGGTCTGTTCTTATTTTTTAAAAAGGCACTTTTGTCTATTACTCTTGAATGAATTTTGACTTTCTTCTCCTAGTGGTATTAGAATCGTCCTAACAACCTCTTCGTCTATTTCCTCCAAACCACCTATCCTACCTCTCTTACCAGCAAACCATCTCCTTTCCTCCCACCCCATAATGTAACCTTGGCATGCATAAGCCCTTTGAGTTTATTTCTCATATGTTGGCCACCAGATCAACATGACAAAGCAATCATTTCTGCTTTCTCTCTGAAACCACAGCCCTGTGGTGACCCACTTGGCTACCTGTTCATTGGTAGAGCTGAGACAATTGACCATGCCCTAATAATGGTTCATGTTTATATAATATTATAAAGCATTACATTTTAAAAAGTTTATTCATGCACGTTTTAAATATATATTATTGTCAATTCCCACTACCAACTCTCTCCTCCCAATAGAACCCTCTTTTATTGTTACAGAGTACAGTCAAGCAAAACAAGTCAGCAAATTGCCCATATTTAAAAATGTATGCTTCATTCATCTTCTCTAATTTAGCATTCTCTCTCCCCAGAGACAGGGCTGCATACTTCACCATCAATGCTCTCATATTATTATAGGTTTCTACATTAGTTAGAATCTGAATGTCTTTCAGTGTTGTTTTCCCTTACAGCATTGTGGTCACCGTACAAACTGTTCTCTTGGTTCTGTTTACTTTATCCTGTGTTAGTCCTTCTAAGTCTTCCCAAATTTCTCTGATTTCTTCATAGTCTTCATTTCTTATGGAGCCAGAAGATCTATGTTCCAATCCTGCTTCTTCTACTTGCTACTTGTGTCCTCAAGCAAATTACTTAACCTCAGTGGGCTTTAAGGAGGTCCATCTATAAAATGAAGATTATACTACATGGCTGATGGGGTCCTTCCAATTCCCAGGCTACTATACATTATGCTTTCTCAACTTGAACTATCACCTCTACCTCCCCCTACTCATAACCTAGCCTTCACTGCTGGATCCCTTATCTCTCTCTGATAATTGACCCAGGCCTCTCCTGAACTCTGTGGCTTGAGTTCAGGCCACCAGGCAAGTAATCTCTCTTGCCTTCTCTGTTGTTTGGGAGTCTTTTCCAGCTGTGTCTGACTCTTCATACCCCATTTGAGATTTTCTTGGCAAAGACACTGGAGTGGTTTGTCATCTCTTTCTGAAGTTAATTTTATAGATGAGGAAATTTTATAGATGAGGAAAACAGGGTTAAGTGATATGCCCACAGTTCTGAGGCTGGATTTGAGAACTCAGGAAATGAGTTTTTTTGATTCCATGTCTGGCACCCTATCCATTGAGCCACCTAGCTGTCTCTTGTCTTTTCTAACTCTCCTTTATTGAGACTTACTTCATTAGAATGTAAACTCCTTGAAGGTAGAGATTACATTGACCCTTGATTGAATTTGTATCTCCCAAACCTAGCACAATGCCTGGAACAAATGCCTTTTCTGTCTATCTGTCATTGCGTTCTTTTGTTTCAGTTCCTTTGTTTCTCAATCAATGACCATCCACTTTTCTGGTTCATTGTATAATGTACTTTCTTCACAATACTGTAAGGTAGGATAGTGCAAGTTGCTAGGTGAACACTGGATACCTTTCTGGGTCAGATTCTCACTAACAGAGAATTAATTGGATGCTATAGGGTGGAAATGATGGGATGCTTGGGAAGAAGTGACCATTTCCTCCTAGGTTTATGATACAAGAGAGAAAAGTTGGACACAGTCTGACATGCACCTATATTTTGAGAGAGTAGATTTCAAAGAGTTCAGAGGAAGCCTTAAGTAGGCTCCCAAGTATTAAAATTCTACAAGGGAAGTCAGCCCAGTAGGAATGGGTAACTCTCAAGAATGAAATTCTGAAGATACAAAAGAAAGTAATTTCAGTGAGGAGGAAAAAACTTGAGTCATATGAATAGACTGATGTGTATGCTCAGGAAACTAACAAACTAATGCAGATTAAAATAAAAAAAGGAATACAGAAGCAGGGACATCTACCAAGTTGAAGATAACCACATGGTTTAGGCCTGTAATAGTGTCAGGAATCTTAAAGCTCAGAATGAGCTGAGGCTGGCAGGAAAAACCAAGGGTAACCAAAAAAAAAAAAATTCTCCCCACCCCTCAATTGTTTTTAGAAAGGATAGGACCATTGCTTTAGGTGAAAAGGTGAAAATGACAATTAACAAAACAAAGAGAGAGAGAGAGAGAGAGAGAGAGAGAGAGAGAGAGAGAGCACGTGAGCAGAGCTGCTCAGTTCTGATTTTACTTCTGCTTTCTCTGTTAAGGAAAATCACCTCTGTGCTGAAAATAAGAACAAAAATGACCAACGGGGAGTTTTTAGCCAGGATATGTGTAAAGAAAAAGTGAAGATGACCTAGCTGCACTTGATGATTTCAAGTCACCTGGTCCAGATGAACTGAATTCTTAGATAAGGAAGACACTAGTGGATGTCATCACCAAGCCATTATTTTTGATCTTGGAAAGTTCACAGAGAACAGCAGAGGTAGCACAGGACCAGAGAAAGGCAAATATTTTTCCAATTTTGGAGGTAAAAAACAGAGGAGAAGAGCATCTACAACTGATAAACCAGTGAATTTGACTTTAATTCCTAAGAAAATTCTAGAATGGAAAGAGATGGTTAGTGAATAGTTAAGGAAGGAGGCCATCATTACAATGAGCTTCTCTAAGAACAGGTCATGGCTAACTAGCTTTAATTTCTATTTCAATTAGGGTTACAACACTAATAGTTTGGGGGAATACTTTAGACACAATTCCCTTTATGTTAACAAAGTACTTCAGTGGGAATGATGGATAGATGTGGGTTAGGTGATAATATGGAACTGGTTGAAAGGTTGGACCCAAAGAGTAATTGTCACTAGACCTGTGTCAAAGTGGGAGAATGTCTCTAGTTGAGCGACCTGAAAAGTTATGCTTAACCTTATGCTACATAATATTTTTTATCAAGTAATTGGATAAAGGTATACATATTTGTATCAGATTTGCAGATGGCATAACACTGGTAGGAATAGATAGCACATTGATTGACAGAATCTGGTTGGCCTAGAAGATGTCTTAGATCCCTTTTGACTCTAAAGGCTATGATCACTATGAGCCACTCTAGGTTGATATGGAGGTATCTAACAAAAAGAAATTCAATAAGGAAAAACATAAAATCTTGTACTTTGACTAAAAAAATTTCTTTCCTAAAGGATGGCATAAAAATTAGCCAAGGATTTATTGATTAGTGCTGCTGCCATGCATGTATTGCCAGAGCTAGCTCAGTATTTGGAGGCTTCTAAGGAAAGTGTGGGAGAATAAAGGTGTCATACTGCCTGCCAAACTGGTGGTCTATAGAGCCATTGTGCTGACCTCATTGTTGGATGTCGGTGAAACCTGGACAGTATATCAGCGCCATGCCAGGAAACTGAATAGCTTCTATTTCAGTTGTCTTAGGAAGACTTTGAAGATCACCTGGCAAGATAAAGTACCCTTTCTTGAGATAAACTGCCAAGCATTCAAACTCTACTTCAAAGAGTGAAACTCCAATGGGCTAACCATGTTGTTCGAATGCCAAACATTTGTTTGCCTGAAAGACTATTTTAGGGAGAACTTACACAAAGCAGACACTCATATGATGGTCAGAAGAAGTGATACAAGGACACTCTCAAGGTCTCTCTGTAGAACTTTGGAATATATTGAGTGATATAGGAGACACTAGCAAAGGAATGGCCAGCATGGCGTGCTTGCATCAAAAAGGCACAGTGCTCTATGAACAAAGCAGAATTGAGTAGCCCAAAAGAAACCTGAGATGAGCTAATTTGGAGACATCTCCACTCCAGATGTTCATATGGACTGTTTATGTTCAACCTAGGATAAAGCCTTCTGAGCTCATATTGGTCAGATCAGCCACAGTCAGACACGCTATACTTTGACTCGACATAGTGATGTCATTTTGGTCTTCTTCAAGAATGAAGGGCAACCACCAACCAATTGCTGCCAATTATACTTGTCAATATACAGAGACATTTTAAAAACTGGTTTATCATATAGTCAGAACATGGACCCATGGTATACAAAAACTAGTAGGCCCTGAAAAGTTCCTTTTCAGCAACTTTATAGAGATTTTAATTATAAGGCAGGATGGATACAATGAAATTTTGCAGAGAGTAGAAGGGGAAGGTAAAAATTTACATATCAAGGAACAGATAGTGGGTAAAATAATAAACTAGTCGGCAAACACTAGGGATAAAGCTGAAATTTGCAGACTTAACTATTAATACTGGAGCTATGCCCAGTTACTTGATATGCTTATCTTAAGTAAATAGAGGTAATAAAGCTGAGCCAGAAATTGTCTTAATTAATCACTGAGTCACTGGAGCTAAAGTTTGATGTCAGCTAAATTCTTTGTGCTCTAGTCAGTGGTGTGACTTGCTGTCTTAAGCGAATGGTGGTAATATTAAACATCTCATGACTGAGAGAAATTGTCAGGTATAATGAACAATAATAATAACAATAATATTATTGCTATGGCTGCTACTATTAAAAATAACCGTAACTAACATTTATATAACATTGACTATGTGACAGGCACCGTACTAAGTGCTTTACAATTATGATCTCATCTGATTCTAACAACAACCATGTGAGGCAGATGTTATTATTATCTGTACTTGTCTATGCTTGAGCCCCATCTTGTATATTGTTTTCAATTCTGTAAGACGCAATTTATGGACACTTATAGAGAGGTATGATTTAAAGACACTGGTGGACAGCATCCAGAGGAGTTCTATTAGGTGGGGTGGAGAAGAGCTTTGAGTCTATGACATATGAGAATCAACTGAAGGAACTGGAGATACTGGAGAGGAGAGGACTCTTATTGCTTTTCAGTCATTTTCATTTGTGTCCAACTCTTCATGACCACATTTGGGGTTTTCTTGGCAAAGATACTGGAGTGGTTTGCCATTTCCATCTCTAGCTCATTTTATAGATGAGGAAACTGAGGCAGATAGGGTTAAGTGACTTGCCCAGGGTCACACAACTAGTAAATGTCTGAGATGGAATTTAAACTCAGGTCTTCACTACTCTAGGCCCAATACTTCATCCACGAAGTGACCTAACTTGTCTAAAAAAAAACTCAAGGAAACATAATAGAAGTCCTTAAGTATTTGAAAGACTGTCACATTGAAGAAGAATTAGCCTTGTTCTGTTTGGCTCTAGGGGGTAGAACTGGAATTCTTGGGTAGAATCTACAAAAAGGAAAATTTAGGCTTCAGGCAGGGTCAGGATCCCTAATAATTCAGGCAGTCCAGAGCAGACTGGGCTTCCTGGGAGGTGGCGGATCCCTCTTCACTGGACAGAGGCTGGATGGTTGCTTGGTGGATATGGAGTATAGAATTCCTTTTCAAGCATAAAGTTTGAGTAGGTGGCTGTTGAGGCCCCTTCTGGCTCTGAAATTCTCCGATCTCTAGCTCTGCTCCTGCTTTGATTTCTAATCCCCAGGTCACAGGAAAGTACAACTTTCTCAATTCAGGCGTTTACAATGGAAAAACATAATGTTCATTACATCAATATAACACTGCGTTCCTACCGTGACAGTAGTCAGGCAAGGGCATATCATCATAGGTTACATATCAGGGGCCTTGTTTCCATCACTGTCTCATTTCTGGAAGGTGCTATATTCAGGAGATGTAATTGTAATTGTGACACACCCCCTGAAACTCTGTTGCTCTTCCAGGAATATGACTGGGGACGAGTTCATAGTTTGGCATAAATAATTCACTTTGAACCAGAGAATTGCATTGAACCTTGGCCCCTTGAATTAAAATGAACAAGACTACATCAAAACTGTCTCTGAACCAAATCCAAATTGCCCCAATATTTTCTTTGAACTGCCTCACTACCTATCCTTGGTTCAAGAAACATCCCTGCCTACAGAATCATCTTTGTACACTTAGCACTGCAATGAATTCCTGTCTTCCTTCATTAATCATTATTTATTAGCGGTGCCATTTTAATAAAATGCCCCAATACTATTCTTGACAGGCAACATGACGCTGGGGATAAAGATCTGGCCCTGGAGTCAGGTGGGCCTGGTTTAAATCTTATCACTGACACTTACTGATTGTGTGACCCTGGATGAATCATTTAACTTTTAAGTGCCTGAGGCAACTCTCTAATTAACTAGCAGTTGCTGATCTTCATTAATAGAGGTAGTTTGATCCTAAGGAATTTCTCAAATCCATGAAATCACAGGTCCATTTTCTTCCCTCATCCTCAATGCCAATTTTAAAATATCTTGTTCAAAGAAACAAAATTGAATTTTGAGTGAGCTTTTTTTATTCTTATTTTCCTTACTTGTGCTAATGTAAGCATTAAAGTGTAGATGAAAAGTGGTAAGGAAATCCCTTAACAGAAGGTTTCTCAGCTGGTTTTGCTGCCCTTGGGATAACTTTGCCCTGCTACTACTCAGGAGACAAAATAATTCTCCTTCTGAAATTATCCCTTGGAGTCTTCTTATAAGGGCCTCCCATGGTATGGCTCATGCACTTGCCCACTCCTGTATAAATGACTAATTCAGCTCCTGAAAGTACACAGACTACTTTCAAACAGTACTATTTCCATTTATTCCTATGGGTTCAATGATCATATCTCTCTAGATGACTCCCAGATTTATATATCCAAGGTTTAGTCCCATTATCTCCAGATGCCTACTGGCTATTTCAAACTGGATGTTCCATAGTCATCTTGGTTGCCCTTCTCTGGAAATTCATAGTAGAAGAGTGATAACAATGGGTGGCATTAAACAGGGATGATGTCTTAGTGGAAGCAAATTTTAAGCCAGGTATCAAAGGAAATGGAAGTTCATGTAGTTTAGTTTTACGTCATAAGTGACAAAGAGATGAATTTGACCAGATTTCAGAGAAAATGGAAGGTTTTAAATAGGAATATGTAAGTCTTGTGCTGGACATGACAAGATCATTTTGATTGTGAAGAAAGACAATAAAAGGAATGAAACCATCAAGAATAAGTAGGGAGAGAAAGTAGCTTGTAAAACATTTTGAAGACAGTCCAATGATTATGGAGTTAGTATGACCAACAGAAGGACTTTTCCCATTCTTATGACCTAAGTGATTTCATCTGTAAAATGAATGGGTTGGACAAGAAGATATCTTAGGTCTCTTCTTACTTTGTAAAGCCTATGATCTCTATGAGCAACTTTAGGCTCCTGAGCCCAAGATTGACATGGTAATGATTGGGAAAGATTGTATTGCTTTTTGAGGATAGGATATAATGGAAGTCAAGAAAGATTAGATTTGGAAGAATCTTGCTAGGTGACTTTTACGATGATCTAGAAATGAGGATCTGGACTAAAATGGTAGCTCTGGAAGCAAAAATAAAGGGCTGGATCTCAGGAGAGGTGACACAATAATAACTGACTTAAAATTTGTATAAAGGTTCTCAACATACATCATCTCATGTGAGGCTTACAACAGCTCTATCAGGTAGGAACTATGGGGTATTATTTTTTCCATTTTATAGATAAGACAACAGGTTCAAGAAGATTAAATGACTTGTTCATGGTCATGCAATTTGTAAGAATCAGAGGTGGGATTTGACCTCACTGTTTTCTGACTCAAGATTCAGCATCCCCCTACCACTAATAATAGCTAATAAGGTTTGTAAAGCTCTTAACATATATTATTTCATTGCAACAACCTTGCAAAGTATAGAGTATAGGTATTATTATCTCCATTTTTTTTTCAGGAGAGTGAAGAAGCAGAAATATTTGTTGATAGATTTGATGGTTGAGGCAAAGAGAAAATGAAATTGACTCTAAGATTGTGAGTGAAGATACCTTACATAATGGGAAGTCTCTAGGACATTCTAGCTCCTCCCATTACTACTTGGAAAAATCTACCATACACAAAGTGACTGGGAACATTTACGTGCAGCCAAGGATGCTGGCCGCTATCAAGGCCTAGACACTGGCTTGATTTGGCAGTTCTGTGGTACATGTCATGACTTGGGGTCACTAAATGGTGATAGAAAGACCACATACTATAGTGGATAGAATGATAGAGCTGGAATCAGGAAGACCTGGGTTTGAATCAAGCTTTACATACCTATTCGCTGTGTGACTAAGGACAACTCATCTAACTTCTCTGTGTCTCAGTTCTCTTATCTATAAAATAGAGAAAAATAATTGCACCTACCTCACAGAGTTGTTGATCAAATGAGATGTGTATAAGTGCTTAAAGCAACGTCTAAATGTGAACTAACATCATTATCTTTTAAAATTACTGTAAACCTCAGTAAAGGTTTATAAGAATATCAATGTTGCTTTGTATTGAACATTCTTAAATATAATATCTTAGTGTCCTGATGCATGCTTCATTATTTTTAAGTCTTTTGTTTTGAATTTCTTGTTTTCATAGTTGAATTATTTTTTTAAATTCAGCAAAATGGCACCGGATTATACCAGGCTTCTGAATGCTATACTAGGAAAATGGCATTCAGAAGGGAAATTCAGGGAAATGAAGCACTGGTAATTTGTCAGTGTGGCTACTTTTCGTAATATGACTTGACTAAAATCTGACACTAAGTACCCACGAGAGAGGATTAAAAATAGAATGAGTCTCACTTTCAGAAAGTGAATTCCTGAAGTGTCTCCCCTGTTCTCTTCATTCAATTAATCAGTTCCACTGTCATTTTTAAAACAGAGATGCTATTTACACCAAGGCTACCAGACTGAATTGGAATGGAAAGTCCTGCTTCCACCGGGTCATACTGCCCCAAGGGCCAATATTGGCCATTTCAATGCAAATCAAAGCTTGCTGTCCCAGAAACAGCTTGGCCTGAGTCCTGGGAAGGGAACTAAAAGATTTAGTTCTCACTTTTCACACCACTAGCAGCTAGATTTATACTGAACTGGTTCCATGAATAAGGATTGTTTTTTCCAATTGGCATCTGGTAGTCCTATTTTGAAATCTTGAGAATAGCATCTAAGGTACACAAACTTTACGACCTCGGTTTGTCAGTGTAGTGTATTTCATTTCATTTCATTTATCCATTTATAGGATTTAGAGATAGAAAGTGTCTTAGAAATAATCTAATGATCTAAATGCAAAGTATTATTCTACCTAGAGTCATACAGCTAGTAGCTGAGGCAGGACATGAACCCAGGTGCTCCTAACTCCAAGTCTGATGCTCTATCGTCTATGCCATTTGCCTCTCTTCCCTTTGTATGTAACAGTATCCCTTATATTATAATTATATGTGGTCATATCTTTCCCTGACCAACTGTGGTTTAGGTCCCACCTCTGACATGTCTAGGCTGTGTGATTCTGGGTAAGTCACTTAACATTCTAGTTCCTAGGCAACTTCCTAAGACGTAAGATGCAAAGATGTTGACCTGAACTGACAGATGGAGTTTCCTCACCAGGGTGCTTCCTCCACCAATGAAATTACAAGTCTACTTTTAAAAAGTCCTTCTCCTCTTTAGATTATGAACTTTTGAGTCATATCTTGAGTCATATAAACTTCTTTGTCATATTATTTGAGTTATGCTCAACAGCCCTCCTCTCCCCACCCCATTTGTGAATTGTATCCTTAGGCAAATGGGTGACATAACGGATAGAGTGTTGGACTTGGAATCAAAAAGGCCTGAGTTCAAATTTGACCTCAGACACTTATTAACTGTGTGACCCTGAGCAAGTCACTTAATCTCTGCTTGTCTCAGTTAGATAGCCTGTGCCTAAGGAGAGCCCTGCTCTCCCACCTTTCAGTGGTTCTCTTCTATGATGGACAACAGTGTGCAGAATATTTGCTTACTATTCATTAGATAATATGAAATAAAATATGAATAATTTATTTTGGGAAAGAGATGTCCCTTGTTTAACGTACTTAATTTCTGTATTATAGTAAGAGAGGAATCTCTGCAGGGCATTTAGAAGTGTTAATCATGCCTATGGAAGTTCAACAGATGTAAGTCCCCTTTGCTTTCCAGTATACCATAAGTGTATCCCAAGCCAAATTACATCCACCCAGAAACTATGCATCTGTTTCTTTTTGTAACAATTTCTTAAATAAGATTTGTTTCTCCTTTAAAAAGAGGTTTCCCTGGCAACTAGGCCATGTGCACATGATCAGAGCAGTTTGTCACTTTTGAAGTTTGACTTTCTGACAAGGCCATCAGGCTCAGTGAGTTGAAGATACACACAAACACATGCGTTACCGAAGATACACATCAGGAATTACAAATGGAAGCTACATTCTAGGTGACTGCCTATGGACATGGTAGAAGCAAGCTTGTTGGGTTCACTGATCTCCTCCATTTCCTGGTTCCCCACCAGTCCCACCCTCCCAAATCATTAATCTGTATAAATGGATTATGTGAAAGAAAACAGATGTGAAATATTCTTAAAGTGACTGAATTACCATAAAATGTATTCTGGGAAATGGGGTAGGAGGATATACAGAGAATGGGAGGTAGCCAACCACCTCAACTATATTAGATTTTGACTTTTAAAGTTATATTTTCTTTTTTTATACTCTGGGATTAATTTAAATAAATGTTTTATTGACGGTCTTTTTTTTATATCATTGTCACTTTTCAATGAAACCTCTTTTCTCCCTCCCATCCTCTTCTCCAATTGAACCCTCCCTTATAGGGAATTTTTGAATAACAAATAAAAAATGTTATTTTTGGCCTTGTCTAACAATGTATACAGTGTTTTTTTCTCTCTCTCAAATTTGGCAATGAAAATAAACCAAGACACTGATTCTTAGAGTTAGAGGCTCTGGGTTCAAACCCCAACTTTGATACTTATTATTTGTGTAGTCTTGGGAAAGTCACTTAATCAACCTGGGTCTTACTTTCCTCATCTATAAAATGAAGGGATTGGACTACATGATCTCTGAGGCCCTTTTCAGGCTCTCTATGATCCTGTGATCTGGTTTATCTTACCTGATCTCTAGACTTTCCTAGCTTCAACTGACCCTCTGCTACTGTGGTCTCTGTCCTGGCTACCAAACTATCAGTTGCCAGAATTTCTCCATTCTAGCTGGCTTCCCGGAATGCATTTTTCTTCTTAGTTCCTACCTCAGCTCAAGTGAAGGTAGAGAGAGAGTGAGTGAGGGAAGGGATCAAGGAAATAAGGAAGAAGTTACTTTTATTACTCAGGAAGACTACAAACATTCATTTTTTTTTTACTTGTGTGTGTGTGTGTGTGTGTGTGTGTGTGTGTGTGTGTGTGTGTGTG